>NW_019104186.1:0-121328 GCF_001856785.1 Myzus persicae
TTTTTAAACTATCGAATATATCGTGACTATTCGAATGTTTTAACTATTCGAATAGTTTTGGAATGACTATCGAATAGTTCGAATAGTGAACTACTATCGAATAGTTCGATAGTGACTATTCGATAGTGCCCATCACTAGTTAAAATACATGTGCATTGCATAGAACATATTATATGATCAAGAATATGTCAAATGTTTTGAAAATGTAATTAGACCAATAATTGATTGGTTTAAAATAATAGGAATCCAATTTGTTTAGAATAAAATCATAATGTATGCCATGTTCCTTGAACTAATTAATCTTAAGATAAGAAATCACTTTAAATAAAATACAATTTGCAGTATAAAGTATAATGTACAATAGTTTAATAAATAATACATCGGTATAGTCTGTTATTGTTATTTTTTAATAGAGCGAATTTTTGACATAAATTGAATTTATTTACACAATTGTACTTTTTTCAATTCAGTTAAAAACCCAACTTAAATGGTGCAGGAAACATTTTTTTCCATTATTACAATTTTAGTTACCATGATTCGAATTTTAAATAGTGATTTAATAAAGAATATTTCTCCAAGATGGATATTATTCAAACAATTTGTGAAGATATATCTTAATATTAATTGTCTGTATCATAATTTTAAAAAAAAAACATTTAAAATGATAGTTACCTTTGAATTTGAATAGGATATTATTAATTATACGATATAACCTAAATAAATGATACAATTTTGTGTTTTCATTTTCCATTTAATCTCAATATTTTATTTATATGGTAGTTACTTTATCTGAGTTACAAACAAGAAAAGTCTAGATTATTTTATAATTGCACTCACATTAGGTATGATGGCACACAAAAGAAAAAGCAAATGTGAATCACGGACAACAATAAACAGAAATCGGTATTTACAGACAGTATATAGTTAGCCGCTAAAGGACAACGATAAAGAAAGGCCTTTATTTCCTCCCTACAGTACAGATTTCCAGCAACAGGAGTATACATTGTTATTTAATAATGTATTATACAACCTAGATAACAATAATATCGTTGACGGCCCAAGATGGGTTTATACATATATATTATATACCTATTATATGAATTGTAATATGAGACGGATACAACGACCCAAAATAACAAATTCAATTAACTTCTTATAGTATTATATTTAAGATTTTTTCACAAAATAGGACAAAATTTAGCTTGAAAAAATTAAATTAACGAATGCCTAGGTAGGCACATTTTAAAGAAAATATGTTATATTATGTTCCTAAGAGGACACAATACTTACATATGTCGCATGTGTTCTCACAAACGTACAACCAAGAAAATTTGAGGTCAGCAAACCAATTAGCTTTAATACTAACGTGAATTGTCATATTATCAAACTTTATGATAAGAATATTATCTGTATTTGTAAGTTGGTTTTATATATTTTTTATCTTTAAGCAAGCTATGAGAATTTTTAAATTGCAATATTTAATTACTGTCATACTTATAACTCACTTGAAAATTGAAACATACGTAAAACCGTCAAATGAAGAAAATGTTTTTAACTTTAAATTTGATAAAAGGCCATTTTACTCTTATATTGAAGCTACTACATACAATTTATTTAGAACGCCAATTTTCCATGTTGTACGTTTACAAAACGTGCATGTTTTTATTTTTACAAATCCCCACAAATATTATTGTAGTGCCTATTTAATTTTCTGACAAATCTCAATATTGAGAGTATAGAATATTTCTCACTGTAACATTTAAAAAGTATCAAAAATATTTTAAGCCGTCGATGTTCCAAATCAAATTATAAAATGTGTTTGAATTTTAAACCAGATTCAAATGAAAACAAAAGAATTTTCATTTATAAATTCCGTTGAAAATTAAAAAAAATATTTAATTTAAATGATTTCTTTTTTTAGGTTTTAGTAAAATCGAGAGTTAGAATGATAGAATATGACCTATAGAAAAATATTTGTTCATACCTATTAGGTTAAATAACCATAATATTTTAATTCAGTATAATTATATATTTATATGTAATAAATAAAATATGAGTTTTATCTTACTATTAATTCAAATTATAATGGAGATGTAGGGAGTTTGTTTAGCATGGCATATTGACATACCGAAAATCTCAACGAAAATAATATCTGTTACATCTTACAAATTAAATTTAAAGCAAAGTACTAAATGTACCTATCTCAGTAGTTGACACTAAATTTATTTTAAAGAACAATTTCAGTGATCAAATATATCGTCACTGTCATTATAACATAGTAGTATAGTAGAATTATTATAATGGCTTGTTATAAATTGACCTTGGTTATGTAGGTATACAGATTTCAACCGACCAAATAATGTTAGTAATATAATGATGGAATTATAAATTATTACACATTTTTTAAGAGTTTTATAAACTATTGAGAAATATAACTAGTATAATATAATAAAATATTATATAATAAAAATGTATCAATCCTAAGTTCATGCTGTATAATTATTTTAAGCCCCTAAACTTGACAATTTTTTTTTAAATATCAAAAGGAAAAAATGTATTTTTACCATAAATACCTCCTTACGGATAATTAAGAATTATTTTTATAGTGGAATATAAATTTATATCATACCACTAATATAAATATCAACTGCATTAAAAATTATGTTTTATAAAATAAAATAATGAATAATTATTAAAATCGATTATGATGTATACACAACAACAAACTAAATAATTAAACTCCAGCATACAAAAATATCAGTATAGTTATTAACTATTGGATTATAGTATAACAATTCACAACTGTATTAAGTATTAACTTAAATTCATATTAGCACATAAATAATCAGATTGCATACAACTTTAATAATTATTATTTTAATATTTATAACACGTTCAGTAATTATATTTTCTTTAGGCTGTATTCAACCTAAACTAATCCCACGTTGTTGTATAAGTCTTAGTTAATCCATAAAACGTTTACGGTACATTATGTTAATTTTTATAGATGAGAAGTGAAAAATTAAATATAAATGTTATTCTGTCTGGCTGTAGTCCGTTGTATAAGAATCTTCTACAGAGTCCAAACAAATCAATAGATTCTTACTTCTAAGTTAAATATATTTATTAGAAAATATTAGTATTTTATTCATAAAAATTAATCGAGCATAAACGTAATAAATTACTTTCGAACTTTTTTCTTAAAATGTATTATAAAAGGATAAAAGTACAAGGATAAAATTATTATAAAACTTTGTTAAATATTCCATAACTTCATAATAAATAAGCCAATTAGCTAGTTTGTTAGGCGTTATAAATTTAGAATTTATATGAAGCGTAAAAAAAAGAAAAACTGATAACTAAAAAGTATAAAAGTTTTTTTGACGAAGATGAGTACCTATAAACTATAAAGAACATCTTTAAACATTACTCTGATTATTACATTTTATAATACAATGATACGTTTTGATACAATTAGTGGAATTGTGTAAAGTAAACATTATACATAGGTACAACAAATAAAACTAATATTAAGTAGTAATAACTTTAGATCTAAGTAAACCTTTATTACAAAATTAATACAATTAGTTTCACGGGTAAAAAATAATAAATCCATGTTTTTATATTTATTTTTTCTATTGAAAGTTCAAATAGATTAAATTGAGTACTGATTGAATTGAACATTTTACCTGAATAATAAAATAATATATCGGAATTTAGATTGTTGGTTACAACTTAAAAGCGGTTACCTACAAGTTATAGGTAACTCAATTTAATCTATTATAATTTAAAATATTATCTAATAAAATTTTATTTATTTCCTTTCAGTCACGCATCTTCGTCAAAATAATTTATAAAATCGGATACCTACCATAATATTAATGTTTTCGGGAAATAAATCTGAACACGTTTAACCGGGGGCGGGGGGATCTCCTCTCGTGATCACAGCATAATCTGATAATTTATAATATGGTTATTATTACTATACAGTGTACACATAATTATAAATTATAATATACAGCAAACCACCAAAAAAACTCATTAGCTGTATGGATTTAAACAGTGAGTTTTTTTGAATTTTGGATACTACTATTTATTAAGCACTTGAGTTACATTAGTAAAATTTGTAGGTTAGATGATAAAATGAATACCACGGTCTTAAACCACACAAATTCGCCAGTGTTAATGATTGTATAAAATATTGTTAGGTAGTATATTATTATAATGATAGAACACGTGCCAAAATCTTTGTGCAATAGCTGATAATGTTATTTTTTAAATTTATTGTAGAAACATTCTTTGGTAAATTATTGAAAAAAACAAATATTGGAAAATTCTCAACAGCTTAGTTATAGTAGCTAAGCAGTTTGCACGCGTGAGTATTTCACTGTATCTATTTTTAGTAATGTGTATACAATTTAAGTATTTATATTTTATATCTGGATTAAACTTGCATCAGTTGTAGAAGTACCCGGAAATGACGTTAATATAAACAATTGAACAATAATATTATATATACACATTGTTGTTAGTTGATACAGAGTGATAACGTATTATTATTTGGGTACCAATACAACATATTGTCAAATTTAATCCAGATATTTACGTAACTTTTAGGTACCTTTAGCATTCTAGTAGGAAATACTGAGACACACAGTTTGAATATTTAATAATTCTTACCTACAGAGGTATTGATTAATTGATTGTTTGCATTAACAATTTAAACCGAAATATTCAAAAGTAATATCTAAGAGATAATTCTTTCTCGACAAGTTAAGCGTTTTTAACCTTTCGATCATAAAATGTTAAAAATATACAATAAAAAAATGTTTTTTCTTATTATGACAGAACATAATTTACTAAATATCTTGTTTGAGATTTGATTACATTTTTCCATATAATCAACTGTCAACACGTGCTCTAATAAAACTTATGAATATCTTCCCACCTTCCTCGTTACAGGTTTTAGTACGATGTTCCTACCGGTCAGTATAATTGCTGCGGGTACAAGAAACGTTAAGAATTCAAATGTTTAAATATTCTATATTAGGTATCTACACTGTGTTATCTACTTCTTCCTGAAGTAAATAGTAAATACCAAATAACTTAACCAAACTCGGCAATCATTAAATATACGAATAAAATATGTATATTATTATTGTCGAGGCTATCGTTCATGGTACAATACAAAACAAAAATATAAATTACTAGTAGTAATAAATAATAAAAATAAGTATTAATGATAATATTAGTGTAAAAATCAAACGAGACCGAATATCGGTCGGTATAATAATATTAGAGAATAGAGATGGTATAGGTACTCACGGGAAGTTGTTAATACGAAGACGACGTTGTGTCCAGGGTCTTCCGGCACCACGTATAATTGGGTCAGGAGTGCGTGTAAATACAAGTAGGGTACGTATATTATTTAATGGGTGCGAGTGACGGACACGGTAGGGGTATATTTTAATAATAATGTTATAAGTACCGACAGTGTTGTGGGCACGCGGCGAGCGCGCCGGTGACGGCGGACGGGAAACGTCCGGAGAAGATTATGGCATCGGCGACGCGGAAAGTAAACGGTCAACCGGGAGAAGATTCGTGTTGACGAGTCGAAAAAACCGAAACCAATGACGACGACGTGCCCACCGGGAGAGACGTCGGCGGCGCTGATAAGGGGCGGGCGGCGCGGCGCCGCGCGACCGTTTGATGGGTTCGCGAGGGGATGGTAGTGGGGGGGACTGGGTGAGTGTGCGTGTGTTCGGCAGCTGGACGCGGCGGACGCGTGCGACGACGGCGGGAAACGACGTGCTGCACGGACGGCGGACGACTGGCAACTCCCGGGCCTTCGACCGACGCGGCTGTGTGCGTGCCAGGCGCTCCGTCGTCGTCGTCGTCGTAGTCGTTCCCGTCGTCGTCGTAGCCGCCGCCGTCTCTCGATCCGACTGAGGTCCGGCTGCGCTCCCAGTGGCGAGTTTGTGAGTTGACCGGCCGTGGCGGTGGCGGAAAATGACGTTGCCTCCTCCGCCACTGGGAAAACGTTGTCCTTAAAGAAAAGTGTGTATTAATGCGTTGGCGTTTGACTGGAAAAAACCGACTACCCACCACCCTCCCCCTATCCGACCTCATCGCCCGCCAATTCCCGTGTCTGGGATACCGTCTCCCACAGTCCACCGCCGCTGCCGTTGGAGCGGGCACCGACATGGGTTTTATTTTTTGTCCGAGCTCCTGCTAATTTGAGTTTGGAAAAAAAATCTTGCCACCCCCATCGACTTTATCGGCGGGGCGACCGCGAGACGTGCTCATGAAATGTTTAAATCGATTTTTCTTTTTTTTATTTCTCCGATGTAATTTGATTGCGACTGCGAGACATACACCTACTTATATATACATATATTTACTTCTAGGTATTATATATTTATATTAGAATCGACTATCGAGTCAAACAGTTAAAAATTCGTTTAGAATAATATAGTGCCTTATGTTATATTTCATTATCTTTATGCATATATTATCATGTTGACAGTGTACACATTATACATAATACATGATAGGTATGTACGATAATAACGCAAGACTCGGTCTTAAAGTTGTAATATTATTACGTTTCGAAAAGGCTCAACGAAAAAATGATGCTTTAAATTTATAGATTTAAATAATATTTTCCACATCACAGACCATCCGCTATAAAAACCCGAAACAAAAATTATGTCTCAAATTGATCCTATAAACAGCTCAAAATGACATGGCTTACAATCTTTTTACTTAAATATGTTTTCTTGATTTTTTTTATATTACATTTAAAAAAAATGTGTTCTCATTCTGTTTTCACTTTATATAAAGGCTCATGAGTAATGGTCGATATCACTATGACACTATATAATATAAACTATGTAGAGTCCTTTTACCACATCTTTCGATTTTTAAATTAAATAAAAATTGCCAACAATTATTTTATGATTGGGTATAATGAGTACTACTTAATGATTATAGTAACTAAAATAGTAAATACAATATAAGCTATTATACGTGACATTTTGTACTTATTAAAAGCAATTTCCGATGGCTACAACTGCATTCACAAATAGAATGTTCGAATTTTTATCCATTGATATTATTACATTCACAGGAATTTGTGTGGCTACTTATAAATTGTGCCTTGAATATTGAACGCGAACATTTATTTTGTTTTAGATAAACTATTATATTATATATTATGTTTACCTATCTGCATATTTTATACATTAAAACTATATTAAATAGGTACAAAAAATTAACAAAATAGTGTTAGTAATTTTTTAATTACATAGTTTTAAAAATAAAGTAGTTGCAGCAAACACTTTAAATGTTAATCTCAGTCTATAGTCTGTAACTCAATTACAAAATGTTTGAACCCCAGGTAATAGGTTGTCTCTTTAGTATTTATTTATTTATTTATATAAATTTATTTTTATATTATTTAAAAGTAAATTTCAAAATACCTATTGATATGATACGTTTTACGCAGTTATAATAACTTATTAATAAATTATATAGTAACTTATATCTTCCGGTATTATTTATTATGTATCTATAAGAGTCAATGAGTCATATTATATCTGCTAAATGCCTAAATGTGACCTTAAAAAGTACGATTTTCTTTATTGTTTTGCTCTTATCTTTCTTATTTTATTTTTATTGTTCTCTTTGCATAGTCATTAGTTTATCAATACTAATCTACTAAAAGAAATAAAATAGCTATAATACACATTAAATATTAAGATATTCTTGTCCATAGAGATATAATAAAAACTTCTAACATAATAATATAATGGTTGATACAATACAATTACAATTGATTTTTAAGTAAAAATTTCAAACAGATACAGTTGACAGTTAGAGTAAACACTATATTTTATACATGGTTAATCACCGAGATGCAAAACTCATGAATGAATATTATCATATTGTATGATAATATATAATGACCATGATTCGGAGATTTATTTGGATCAAATTTTTTATCAAATGTCAATATAATTTATAATTCAATATGTTTTCTTACAAGTATTATAATATTATCAATATTCTCTATTGACTTTGAACTGCTGATTCACATTAATGGTAAGTACTATATCTATATCTTTTGTACTACAATCAAACTAAAAGTGAGTTATTGATATTATACACATATTTAAACTTATGTTTAATAATGCTTTTGATAACTCCTATAAATTTAAATCATAATAATCATAATATAGTAAAAATCAAGTTTGAAAACTGAGTTTTGGATTACGTTTAAGTTTTCAAGTTACTAGTTAGTAATATATTATTTATTAATTTTAGAACATTGTTTTTTTTTTAATTAGATTTTTTTCTAGTTAAAAAAATTACTCCAAATGTTTCATGTGCCAATATTTTTTTAAACGTTATATCTAATTGATACGTAAGTGTCCATACGCTTAACGAAAATACATGAAAAAATTGACAATAGTCAAATATTGATAATCCTGTAAAATAAAAACAATACACCATAAAAAAATGTGTGTGTTGCTAGTTTTCCCGAATTAAGTAAAACTTCTTCCAGACACTCAACCAATAGAATATTAAGTTTGCATTAAATTATTAGACTTACATATTTTACATTTTATATTAAAATATTATAAGTTCTGTGGTTTTACTTGTATCATTGGTATTCGGTATGTCATTTGTGAATTAGTAGAACAAAATTATGATCTCATTTATATTTATTTGAATTTAGATTCAGCAACATATTTAGGAATTGTTTAAATGAAGAGATAAGGAATAAAATACACGTACATGGAAGTATAAGACTACCACACCCCACCCCGTCATCCCCGTTAAGGTTTCCGATACTTTCCTACTATACCTATAGCAGCAGACCTTGAACTTTTTTATTCTTGCTCTGCTAAGAAAATTCTACAGAGCCCTAACATTCTGAATACTTATAAAATATTCATAACTCATGAATAATTATGCATAAAAGATTTGATTATTAATTTGTTGCTTTATAACATTATAAGTTATAACCATAAACGACATAAACGATAAATATATTATAAATAATTAATATATGTTAAAGTTATTTTTTTTTTACCGAATATTATCTATACTATATTTATATTTTTCATGTACTATTATTAATTTAATATTCTTCTGTAATTGGGTTCTCCCCGTAAATTAATAAATAATAATAATAATAATAATAATATACTTAAATTCGCATTTAAAATCGTTTTTGACTACAAAACAATGTATGCGGTTTATTATGAATAAAATAAACATGATAAACCAAGTATTGTTTTATTTTATTTTAATTTATATATTTCCAACGACCCTCTAGATTACTATCGTAGTATTTCAAAGGTCACCGATCCTGACGGGGTTTTTTTCGTACCCTCTGTAAAGAAGTTTCACTTCAAAAAGTTTTTTTTCGAATGCAAAAGTGTTGCATTTATTTCAAACGTATAGTGTCAAAAGTTGGAACACACTTGACGTATCTGTCCGACATATCAATTATTTCAAAGCTGTAAATGCATAAAATATGAACAAAATTAATTATTTTATATTCATATAGTCTGACCAATGCAGTGCTTATGTCTTATTTAGTAAAATAATAATAAAATAATTTATATTCTACCAATTGAAACAAAGTTTTAAGCAATAATAAGTTATATTTAAACCGTATAGTTATACAAATAACCTGATCTTTTATTTGAAAAAATAATTCTTTATTTAATAAAATGACTTTGTTAATATATTTACGAGAAGCGAGTTCAAGAAACATAAATTAACAATGTGAAATATTGAACCTATATGGCTATATAAATGTGTTCATTGCCCTTTACATATTATATCTATTAAGTTATTTGAATATCTATTATCAACAAATAATAGTTTTATGAACCTTTTTTTTTTTAAATCTCTAGGTAATGGATATTTTCAAAATAAAAATATATTTGCATGACATGAGTGGGTGCAAAAATGAGAATAGTGATGAGGTTAATAGACTGCAAATTTAAATCAGCAAAAATTCAAAACAAATTTATTGGTCTACATCATAAGACAGTTAGTTGAAATCAAATGCGAAAAATTTTTAAATAAATACTAATTATTGGTACCTAGCTATATTCGAATCATTGGTTATAACACATAACCGTGTTCCAGTAATAGCACTGAATAAATATTAAACAATCCATAGTCATTTTAAGTTAGGCAATAACGTTCGGTATCGGACTTTAATATATAATAAACCAATACAATAAAGAACATTAACAAATCGATATTATAGGCTATTGTCTATATTATTTACTATATAGGTACCTTAAACTTAGTTCTGTTATAGAACTTAATATTCAACTTATTTAATTAAGCATAATATTGGATAGCTATGCATATTTATAACTTTCCGTGGCTTTATATTATAATAATTATTATAATTTATAGTAACATTACTAGTTATAGAATAACGTACAAAGTTTAATATTTAATATATATTATTAGATGAAAGTGTTTTATATACAAGTTAATAAAGAATTAACTTAGAATATTTAAGTGAAAATATTATCTATCTAATTTATATTATACAATTATATATTTTGCAAAAAAGGTTTGGAAAAGCTTTGAAAGTTTCTCTGCTGTTTAGTTACCTTGAGTAAATAAAATAACAAGATATGTAGATAAGATAGTAAATATAATTATTAATTATAGTGCCTATATACATTATGCAGTATACGTCATCAACGACCAAACTTTTTTTCTGAAATGCCTCTTTATTTTATAGGTTAATGTCACACAAATTCCAGAACTACCCCCCCCCCCCCACATAATAAAATGTTCCAAGTATGCCACTGATATGATTTTCTTACGACTTATTGGTAAATGGTAAATGTTAAGTAATAGAGTTTAAAAGGACATCAACAAATCGTTCACATTATGGATTGCATGGATCACGCGAAGCATAGCTAATATACGTACTGGATTCTTCCTACAGCTAATTTATAGTAATAATTAATATTAGCGAATTCACGACTTGATTTAGCATCATAATTTGTAGTGGAGAATATGAACTGTGCTCGAGCAGTCCAGCGAAGAGTTTATTTTCCTAATTTTATTTTATTTTGATTTATAAGTATTTACTTGAATAATTTAAAATTTAAAATTCATATAACTAGTTTTAAAATAAACATATTACTGTGACAAAAAAACTCTTCACTCGAACACAGTTCGTATTTTCTTCTATAAATTCAGCAATATGTAAATTTGATCCTATATTACATATAAATACCCTGTAATATTAATCCGGTGAGTAGATTTGCTAATTTGCTGTATCACCCATGTGGCCATGTGTAAGACAGAACTCACAACTTGGGCACTAAACCCAAATTAACTATACCTGAATCAACTATAAAATATCTTCACGGACGTTATAAAATAAGCAACAATAGATTTAAATTGTTTTTATTTTATTTTTAATAATATATTTAATAGTTACATTTACATACAGAATAGAAAAAGTTCATACCATATATTAAACTTTACTTTAGTTTCTTCTGCTCTTCAACAAAAAGAAGTTGCTTTTCTGAAAATATTTAAT
This sequence comes from Myzus persicae, assembly GCF_001856785.1. Taxonomy (NCBI): domain Eukaryota; kingdom Metazoa; phylum Arthropoda; class Insecta; order Hemiptera; family Aphididae; genus Myzus; species Myzus persicae. The sequence continues at coordinate 11,597 of NW_019104186.1, forward strand.
TTGGTTTACTTAAGTTTAAAAGTCTGTAGTGAAAATTAGTGAGTATCATCCCATACTTGATTAAAACCTATACTCTGTTCAGCGAGACAACGCCCCGCAGATTCTGAGAGCCCCTATTTTTTAGTAAACTTCTGCACAATAAAGTGTGTAGTCCGAAATTAGAAATGTGCACTGCGGGTTTGAGAATAAGTGTGCACTTATAAATAAAATTACTGCCTACTGACCTATAGTATATATATCTACAGTCTACACTATTCATAACAATTGAACATTTTTTAATTTTTAAGAAATAAAATTGTCATCACATTCGAATACCCGCCTACTCAGAAGTTAAATATCTTGGTCTTATCCTCGACAATAAACTAACCTAGAATCCTCACTTTAAAGCAAAACGAATTTCCTTAATACCCGTCTCCACCTCCTTAGACCCCTAATGAAATTTAAAATAAATATAAATACCAAACTACTAATTTACAAGTCCTTACTCCGGCCATTATGGACGTATGGCATTCAATTATGGGGTGACGTTACACTTTTTAACACCCGTGCAATCCAAGCCTTTCAGTCAATATGCCTTCGCCTAGTTTCATTTGCACCCTAGTACTTAACCAATAAAAATCTCCACAAAAATCTTCATGAACTCTCCAAATTAAATTACACCAGATTTCACAATTAACTTAAACAACACAAATCCACTAATCTCTAAATTATTATCGAACAAACTCCCTAATAACCCGCGCCGCAGACTAAAAAGGCAATGGTGTAGACTCTACTACGTATCTTTGTGAAACCGCTTTTTCGAGGTATACAGCTACAAAAACCAAATATCGATCACGTTTGGATGCAGAAGACGATATGCGTCTTCAACTGACTTCTGTGATACCGGACATCGACAAACTTAGTAGTAAAAAGCAGGCCCATTGTTCACATTAAGACTCACACAATTAGACGTATAAATGTAACGCTGTATTAATTTTAAATATTTTTTTAACTAGTTTAATTCTAATTTTGTAGATTTCAATAATAAACAATATTTTCTCCAGTTCTTGTAAAACTATTGTTTCCTTTATTCATAAATATAATTTTATTTTGACTCCCGTATGTATACAGTTCGTGTTAATCATGCTTCATAGAACACAGGCAAATGCAAATTAACGTTAAATTTTTCTTGGGGCTCCACGAGAAACTTCTCCTTAAAAAAAGGCTCCGAGGCTGAAAAAGTTTGGGAACCGCTGCTGTAATGGATGCGTTGAATTTGAATTCAATGATATAAAATTATTGTATGCACAAAAAAACGATTCAGAGTGAAGACGATCTGTCAACCTATCATATTACTTATAGTATAGGTATACGATAATATTAAAGTGATTCAAGTAATTTATTTTACTGTTAGACATTAATACTACAGCAGGTTAAATTGATCTTTGCCAAAAAATTACATTTCAAAATTTCATTGTGCATAAAATTTAATAATATGTAATAATATAATGTAATATAATATAATAATCTAATGTAATAATATATATAGACTAATAATATTTATTATTTTTAAATTACATAAAATAACTAAAATCATTATTCTTTTGGTTAATATATAATTTCGTCCAAATATGAACTTAAAATGTCTGTAAAAATTAACTGTGCAGCTGGTATATTTTTTAGATTATTTGGTTACAGTATGAACTATTACGGTATTCTTTGTTTCAAATGTTCAATTTTTATAGCTGAAAATAGAAAATTTTATAATTTTTTAACTACAAAATGGTATGAACATTTTCGAGATTTTAATACATTTTGTCGAAATTTGAATTTTAAATACTTATAAAATAAAATCATACTTACGGATCTTTAATACTTCTTATCTGCTATTATAACTTTTTATTAGAGACCTTGTATTACATTTTCAAGCTTTTTTATCCAACGAGTAAAATGTTATTGACATTTATAGAATGAAAACCTTAAAAAATTGTAAATTGAAATTTTCTATAAATAACTCATAACGAGTCAAAATATTTTGAAAATTTGATCATGTAAATAAAATGATAAAATAAATATTTGATGACAATTTCAAGTACCATCAATGGTTTTTGAGTAATCTAAATAAAAAAAAAAAGTGTTCTAAAATTTGTTAATCTAACGGTGAATATCCAATGGCTAAATTCAAACGCTCTTAAAAAATTAATTTGATTTTCCAGTAAATTTTTTTTTTATAAGATTTATTTCAACTGAAGGGTAAACTGATATTAAATTTGCAAAGCTTATGTGTAAATAAACATTTTTTTTATGAATTTCTAACTCTAAATAATTGGCAAATTTTCGTGATTTTGATGAATTTTGTCTACATTTTAACTTCGGACGCTCATAAAAAAATACTATAGATTAACGCTCAATTTTTTTAAAATTTCTCTTAACATAAACTTATTAAGAACATTGTATTACATTTTGAATTGTTTTGATCGAGTGAAAATTTTTGTATCGTTGAAAAAAAAATGAGTAAAATCTAAATTTTTCTTATCCCTTATAGCTCAAAAAGAGTCTCAATATTTCAAAACTGGTATAGAACCATTCTCACTGTATTTCATCGATATACGGCTATTTTTTTTAGAGTTACACTAAAAATCTCTGTTCTACTTTAATATTTTGTTTGCTTTTCCTGTCGCTTTTGGAAACTATTGACATTTTATACTTTTGGCTCCCCAAAGTACCAAATAAATTCACTTTCCAACAGGAAAATATGCTATTGAATAAAAACAAAGCATTTTTTTATGCCCTGGATGTAATGATCGACACAAAAAAAAACATGTTTATATACACACATTTTGTAAAATTAATACATTCATCGCTCCGCACAGAATCTAAAATTAGAACTAATTGGTGTTACCCAACCTTTACATTTTCCATCAACATGAATCAGTTGTCACGACCGTTTTTTTCGTCCTAATATCCAACGGAAATTGACCTCATCGTTTTGTTTTCAATTTTTCATTTGTCACGTCTATGAGTGCGATTTTATACTAAAATAGTGAATAGTATTATGTCCGTGTATTATAGACTAAAGTTTAGTAAATATTACTAATACCATTGTAGCTATTGTAGCTATTGGAAAATCCGAGGAAAACTTTGGTTGAATAATCGCGTTACATTGTATAAAGATTTTTAGTATATAACAACATATTATTATATAAATATCAAATATCATCGTGCATTATAGTTCGTTACTACATAGATACTTCGTTTATAATAGTCAGCCATCACACGCATTTGCGTATAACACGAATTTCGGGTGTTAATATAACCACAATGCGCAATTAACCCAGAAAAACTAAAGCACAAATTGATTTTCGTTTATTATTAAAAATGTATGATCAAAACATGATTAAATGCTAACTTTTTGAAAATGCATTATTATGATTTATGACAAATGATAAGAATTTATAATGAATTATAACACTTAATTAATTTGTTCGTTTTTATAACTATTATTCTTCGTTATTGGTGCATAGTTTATCTAGTCAATTATTTTTTATTTTAATTTGAAATGACAGAATACAGTGAGAGTATATTGAGTATAAATATGTTAAAAACTTGTCTCGATTTTTTTATTTGGCACAAGAAAGGTTAAAAGCAATGATAAATCTCAGTCAACTCGAATTACTATTACCATGGTATATATAAGTATTTTTTAAATGTTAATTGGTTTTGAAAGCAATTTTGTTACATGCTTACAGTGATTAATAAATATGTACAGAATATTTAAGTATTAATTTTGTTTTATGAACGGTAAATATATAGAAAACCCCCATTTTATCTACAGATTACAAATTACAATTACAAATTATGGTTAAACAAATCATAACAATCATTAGTTACGTCTGTTTAGCTGGGAGTAAATAAAAAATAATGAATAATTTATTCAATTAACAATGTAAGACAATAAAATATTAAGTAGGTAACGTAGTCATGCCATATTGTCATATACAATTGGTTAATCATTTGTTCTATAGGTCTTATACCTATATAACCTACCTAACAATGGCATTACAATAGTACAAATATACAGTACTTATTAAATATATTATATTCTAAGAGATGATGTTTTATTTTAAAACTACCCATTTGTTACCAACTGAAATTTGCATGAAACTATTATTTTTTAAGGTAATACCTATATAGTCTATGCACATTTTGATTTGATTTTAAAAGTTCCATTTAATTTATTGCTATAAATTAAGTTAACTTTTGTTGATTAATTTCTGATCACGTGTTCTAATGCAATATTTATTATTTACTAACCATACAAAGTACCCATCATTTTTTATTAATTATTGAACAATATTTCATATTCGGATAGAGTAGTAATATTAGATTTTTATCAAAAGTACTTAACTACTTATAAAAAATATATACATTGGCCCGATAATTAAAATTAGAATTATCGTAATACAATTATATACAAAACAATAATACAATTTATTAATTATATTATTTTAGCTAATTATATTATATCTATATTAAATTACTATTCTCAAATAAAAGTTAAATCTAATAATATATTATATTAATCTAAAGATATTACTAAGTTAATATTTGACATTAGTCAAAAATAATTTATTTTAATATATAAACATAATTTTTATTTTACTATAGTATAGCCGTATGGGGTAGTGGTAGGTAGCATAGACTATAGGTATAACGCAAAGACTCATAGAAAAATAATTTTTGAGTTAAAAAATCTAATCATTAAAAAATTGTAAGTTGCACACCTACGAGTATAGAACTTAAACATTGGATTATGATGATGATTGATGAGGTATAAATTAATTTTTTATTCATATATTATTAATGAACTGGTAGGTATTATATTTATAATCGAGTTTGTAATAAAGATAAATTGTGTCTAATACATATATAGTTTTATACTATACATGTTTAGTTTCAAGTGTGTCTATTAAATTGACAATGTCTTTCAAATAATCTAGAAAATTAATATCCTTTCCATTTTAATTAAAATCTCCATTTAATTGTATTTTTTAAATACATTTCTTTAAAAATATTTTAATACTTATTATTTCTTTATTTTTTATTGAGTGCTGTTTAATGATCATTTAAAAATCGTTTTAAAAAGAAAACGAAACAATGCAATTTTTGAAAAAACCCACGTTTCATTTTTTATTGTACCCATACGAAATAATTGATATTTAAATAAAACCTAAGCTAAGATTATGGATTGTCTAGACTCAAGATTTTAGTCTCTGGATTTATTGTTCATCAAAGTAAAAAAAAACTCTAGAGTTGCATAAAAAAATAATAAATTAAATAGTTTGTTAAAATGTATCAATCATGCGCCGCTATATCACGTTTAAAGGAACAATATTAGTCAATTATAGATGCATTAAATGTTTAGTGATTGTCGATACTTTAGGGATCCAGCATAATATATCTTTATCAACATTACTTTCATTAAGTGGAAGTTATTATAAAAATATTGGTGAAAATTCTAGTTATATATATGTATTTATGTATAAAACACACATCATCTAAAACAGTATCTGCTTTATTTATGTGACTTATCATATTTTTATTTTAATGGAACACACTACCCAAATTTACGATTTACAAAATATTATAGTAAGAATACTTCGAATAATATTTCATATCCATAATTAAATACATTATCATATGTAAATATGTAATATATACCCACTACCTACCTAATACCATACTTTAAAGATGTAATTATTTAAAATTCCCTAGCAAATGTCAAAAATGAACTTACTGAGTAATATGTAAGCGAACACCAGATTTTAAACTAACCCAAATCATTATTGCTATTGGGTAAATCAATTTCACATCACGCGATCATGATGGATTCAAAAAGCAATGATTTATTACTGATTTTAAATAATAAATTCCATTGCCTATACGGCTATATGATTTATTTATTTTCTTGATTGTTATGTTTAACGTGTGTTGAATATATGATAGTTGTATTTAGTTGTGTCGTAGATATGCTTGAAGACAAAGTGTTGGAAATGCATTCAATTAACTGGTGTTGTTGCGATGAAGTATAATATGCATTACACCTAGTCATTATTATAAATCATATTGACTTATGGATAGCTATTTTCCGATTGTTTGGTTAGTTGCACTATTGAAACTATTTCATTAGACACATCCATTTACGATTAGCGATTCATGCATAGACCTTTCAATCGTTCAATTGAATACACATTTCGTCACACAACGTCGAAGGTATAAATGACAATAATAAATGAAATTTAAAATATTTATTGAAACAGAAAGTATAACTTGTTACAATTATAACCGGGTATTTCGCCGATATTACAATAATATGTACATATTTATATGGTCAAAATCCTGCCCGTAACTTCCCACATAAACATTTCGCCTGCTCCTCTTCCATGTGTCTTAAGCCGACCCAGTATATAGCTTGTGAGTTATAAGTTATAAATGTTAAATGTTGATTTTGCTGGGTTTAGTCATATATGTGATAACAATTATATCTATTTAATTATTGAAATCGTTAATTGTAATAAAAACAATTAAGATAGTTGTATGAATATCTACATTCTATCAAGAGCTAAAAACCGAAAAAATAATAAAATATGTACAAAAGAGGAATGATTATTGTACAGACAACACTATATGTGTGATTTATTGAGAATCTCTTTTTTAGATTATCTTTTATCAATACTGATCCATCAACAATTAATAACAGCCTGAAAGTTCATATTTCACATTTACTATAAGATATGGTAAATTGGCCATGATATGACTCATACTAGTATAGTCGTATTATTCCTACTAGTTATAAACATCAAATTTTATATTGTTTGAATAAATAAAAATATTGAAAGGAAATCTAAATTACCTTAATCGTAAATGTATTGTTATTAGTTTCAAACGTATTACCTAAGTATAACTTATTTTAACACATTACAATAACAATAATATATATTTACCCACATTTTAAGAAACATGTTTTATTTTGACAAATATTATATTCAATATATTATAGATTTATATTTTGTTTTATCACAGAGTAAAAATATTTGATGAAAACCACCGAGGGAACATAATAATGTTCCATGTGTATGAACTTTTTCTGTAAAATACAATAATAGCAAGACAAGAGCATACTAGAGTAATTTAGATAATTATTAATTATGAAATAAAAAAAATCATTTGAAAATAATTGAATGACTTTTTTATCATAAAAGAACCAGAACATCAGCACAAATTATATCTTTCAGCAAATAATAAAAAAATTTCGTATTAATTATTTACTTTTTATGATTTTTATTTAGGAATTCAGGTAATGTATTAGAGTAAACATTCATCGAACATTTCCTTAATACATCATAATATATCTGACAACTAGTTTTAATTTTTTAATTTATTTGTTTCACTCCCATTATGATTATTTCACACATTGTTACCATAAAGTTTAAACATCACAATAGAAGTATAATCAATGAGAGTTATTATGAATGTATTACTTATTTAGTTTTACCAATAAAGAATATCATGAGTCTTAGTTTAACCAAGTTAATTCTATCTTATTTTAGTTTAATTTAAAAAGCAAATTGATTTAATTAATTCCTGACTTAATATTATAACGCTCTACAGGGTACAGAACCTTTAAACTTTTAATCTTAAAATAAAATTATATTACAGTTAATATGTGTATAGAATTTATAGAATTTTAAATTGTTAAACTGTTTAAAGGATTATTTCAAATATGTATACGCTGGCACGTTGCGTATTCCAAACAAAATATAACTATACTTACCCTACAGGCAATAATGTTATATTAGGAAGCAAGTAAAGTTTCAAAGAAATCGTAGGTATAGAAAACCAAGCAACTGACATTAAAAGCTTTCCGACGAAGTTCGAAGAATTTATTTAATTGTGTACTTTCTGTGAGCCTTTATATTTATTAACAGTGCACTGGAATTAAAACATATTTTTCTTAAATTGTTTTTATGTTTGCTTCAAATAAACAAATATTTGTGTAACATGGAAATATAAATGAGTATAATAAATTCAACAATCTTATTTTTTTAAATCAAGCTAAAATGTCATAAATAGTTTGCAAAAACCAAATCAATAATAAGTTATATCAGTATAATAATATTAATATATTGTTATATTATATTATGTGTATGTTGTAGGTTGGAATAAAATTTAACTATTATTCTATACCTGGTAAATTGTATACACGAACGTTTTTTGCAATAAAGGGTCAATTTTAATTTGTTTTTTAGAAAGTCATTTTTTTTTTCTTCAATAATTATTAAAACTTCTTTATTTTGTGGTCGTATTTCTAATAATCACTTTTGGTTAGTACATTATATTTTTGTTGCGGTATTTAGTTTGAAACAGTCATTGACATTTTGCATTATAGGTACGTAAAATGTGTCGACAATCCTTAAAAATTACGCCATCAATTACTCAGTAATTTTTGGGGAAACACAAAAACTAGCGAAAACAAAAATAATCGAAAAGTAGTTAAAAGAAGGCAATTAACTTTATTGTAAAACCTCGACCTTATTTGAGGTAAATCAATATAAATCGTTTTTTTTTATTTCAAACACATGATTTAAGACATGCATTAATCTGAACACTCAAACACTAATAAGATATCCGTCCAAGTTACTGCATTTCTATTTTTTTTATCATTACATAAAAATTGTTAACAAATTTGTTTAAAATCAATTTGTAATTTGGGGTAATGATTATTACTTAATTAGTTAAAATTTCATAAAGAGTTCAAATTTTTATAGTTCATGAATTATGCGACTGTAATATGTTTGAAAAATTCTAATAATTGTACAATTACTTCACTATTATAAATATGATATATAATATTATTATGTAATATATTGTGTATTAAATATTAATTCTATATACTTAACTCAAAGTTATAATGATTAATGAAAAACTGAAAAAACACAGTCAAACTATTTGTAGGCACATTTTATAACTTGAATTTTAGAAACTAAATAATTTTATAGTTATTTACTATTATTTTCTCATAATTATTTAAATGATTTATAAACAATTTTTGAGTGATGTATCTTTCTAAAGTTGGATGAAGTATTACAAATATTTTTATGTATACAATTTTATTTTTTTGCTATGTTCTTTTGAAATCACTTTTACTTTTACTTACACAATTAAAAATTTGAAACGTTTAAGTGTACACAAGACCGATGAGGGAGAATATAACTGTAATAAATTCCCATAACGTATTAAGTATTAACGTGTTCGTGTGTACTATGTACCTATATCTTCTAACTAGGAACTTTTGTTTGTAATGCCATTTTATAGGCCATTGAGGCCTCTTCTACCAAACTCCTCCATTTATTCCTTTCCATTTCATTAACCATTTGTACTGTGAATATCCGAGATATTCTTCCTCACAATATCTAAACATCTTTGACAAGTTCTTCCCCTTGGTCGCGTTTTTGTTGAGTTTTCTGAACAGGATATTTCTTATAAGACTTTTATCAGCCCACCAAACGTGGCCAGCTTACTCTAATTGTTTTGCTTTAAGGAACAATCTGATATTTGGCATCTTAAAAGAAGTTTCTAAAGCATCGTTTTTCGTCTCTCATATTATTCATTTGAAATGATAAAATAAAAGTGAACATTTCAAGTATCTACGGTTATTTGTTTTTTAACAAAATAATTTAATAAAATTGTTGGATGAGAAATCGTTTATTTACGTTAAATATCCAATGGCGTACAATTTGCGTAAAGAATTTAATTGATTTTCTGGTAAGCTTTTTTTCTTTAAAGTTAAAAAACTTATATTATATATAAAGAATACTAGTTTTTATGAAATTCTTACTTAAATTATTTGGCAGATGTTCGTGATTTTAACGAATTTCGTCAAAATTCTAACTTAAGACGCTCATACAAATTATCATAATTTTTTTAATTACATTAAAAACTACTAAAAAGAAACCTATAGCTTGTACTAAATGTTCAAGTTTTTTCACGGAGGAAAAATGTATTTATCAAGAATAATTTAAAAAAAAATCGAAATTTTCTTATTCCTATAAATAGCTCAAATAGAGTCAAACTATTTTGAAAATATTATCATGTATGAAATATGGTCATATGTACTAGGGGAAATGTCAAATATCTACGGTTATTTGTTTTTTAGTTACTCCAAATAAAATAAATCAATTTTGTCAAAAACTGGTTTTGAGTAAAAAATACTGATTTTTCTTAATTTTCCTTAAGCTTTTGAAAACTACGGGACTTTTTTGAATTTTTTAAACCTAACATCTACCCCCTCAAGTACCAACTAGATCCACTTTGTTACCAGAAAAGATACTGAAATAGAAAATTGAAGGATTTTTACTGCCAAAAGGTAATGACAGACAAAAATGTAAAAAAAAAAACAGATTATAAAATCTATACGTTAAAATAATTCAATGTTAATGTGTAATGTATTATATTCCTTTGTTTTTAGTAAAAATGTTGTAAAAATAAATGTTTATCTCTGTCGTCTAAACTCTAAAGTACGTAGAAATATTTATATTTATTAAATTATTTTTGCATCGTAATATGTTATTAAACTCTGATACGATGAGAGGGGTTTTGTGCAATATAAGTTCTTGTTTTGTATGAAACCTGATGTTTTCAATTCTCTGCTTACAGTTTACATTTTCCGACATTTTAGTTAGGTAAATTTTATGACATATTGAGGCGATGAGTAATGAGGAAACACAAAATACATATTGAAAGTCTTACATCGAATGGGTATTTCGGCATTGGGCATGGACAATACAGTCTTTGGCTATACTGATCACTCTTTTTTTTTGTACAACTTATATCCACATAAACCAATTTTATACCATATATACGCTTAAATAAGGAATTATGTATACGTTTATTTTTTCTGAATAGACATCAATGAGGTTTAACGAGATTTACATAATATGCTTTGATAATTCAAGGGAAGTTTTCTGTCTAGAATTAGATCTTATTAGTATTTGTACAGTATTATTGAATTGTATGTTACCAGTGGATGGACACATTTATCCTTTAATAATAGGTAGGGAATGTAATATGTGATCATGTGGATTTATTTATTATTGTTTCCAAGCATTTAAGTCATTGTTTGCCAATTTACTGTTAAATTAATGTTAAATTAATAAAATGAACATTTGGTGATTTTTATTTGAATTTCCGCGATGTCCACCATAATTTTTAGAAGTAGAACAATTAGATATAAAAAGTTTTTATATTTTGAACCTAAAACAGATGTGTCCAGTATTCATATTAAAAAAATGTTGAACATAATGTTGGACATTTCTTTTCAGTTACAGGCTTGCCCCCTCGCCCCCCTTGTCTCAAAAATATTTTATAGGTACGACACTGCACTCGACACTTATACGGCTATACTGTACAACAGAGCGTAGTTACTTACTTGCTCACCTTATAATTATTAACATTAATATATTATAATATAGTGTCAATAAGAAACTATGAAATCAACTATCATTATTTAACTATCAGAATATTCAAAAACAACGGGGATAAGACATTTTTCTTATTTACTCAAAAGTTTGGAGTTTGGCTTATTTCGTAGAATTTTAACAACTGATTTTATGGGAGAACAACTCTCCGATTCAACGATGATGTTAAATAATTGGTTGTATATATACTTTTTTAAATTAAAATGTAAAATCTTCAAAATTCAGTTTTGAGATTTACAACAATTAATGGAAATTAGTCTGACTATAAAACCTACATAATTTCTAATCTACAATTCATTATTCTACCGTATTTGAGTTTTTTTATGTAAATTGTTGTTGTACTCGTATACCTACGCATTACATATTAAAAGCATTATAAATTATTTACATCATTTTGCCTATCGGTTTTATTTTATTTAGAATGCATATTCATAATTTATACTTCATTACTACATGGATTTTAAATTAATGGAAAGCACTAAATAGTTAAATTTAGTTCGAGGTTGTTAAAATGATAAATGATGTAGGTATAGCCGGTATAGGTACAAACTACAAACTATATTATTGATATCCACTATAATAATATTATTAACGTGGATATTGGATATTGTAGGACAAAATTATATTTGTATGCACTTTTAGTGGCAGAATATTTTATTTTAACAATGAAATCTCTTCAATTCTGCGGAGAAGTTAAAAACCATATTAATACGCAATATTCAAGGTCTCCTATTTACTGATGTATTTTTAAAATGAAATTTAAATATTTCCACATAGTGTATAATATACGAGGTTTTACATATTCCATTTTACGAACGAAGCAAACGACTGCAAAAAGACTTTTCAATAACTTGACATAATAATGAAAATATATAATAATTTATTTTCAGAGTAAATATTATGAAATTACTAAAAATATGTCATTCTATGATTACAATAGTTTTGGATCAACCTCAATTATTCATTGTTTTTCCGAGTAAACTCCATGAACGATTATTGTTCTAGAAACGTACCTTTTCGTTATGAATTTCCATTAAAAAATTCGTATTAAAAATAAAGTAACATATTTATAAAAATATGCAATGAAGTATTTTACTTCAACAAAAAGTAGTTGAGGTTTTTATTTTCAGTATAGAAAAAGGGTAAAATGTATTTCTTTTTTAGAAATTTGATGTGCATTCATTATAACTTTATTTAAATGAATACCTACACTCCTCTGTACAACATTAATTTCCATATTTGTTTAGGACGCTTGTAAAACAATTTATTTGGATTCTACAAAATGCATTAAATTATACTTATACGCATATATGTAATATGTGAGAAAGTAAATTTGAATACCAGATTTTAAGTTTCAGCTAACATGTGATTTTAACCGCGTTATTATTTTCAAACATTTTATATTGGTTTTTGCTTTATATGGAAAAAATGTCTTGTAGCTTATTTTTAGTAAAAAATGCTATTTCAATGAAGATACATGATAAAAAAAAATAACGTTAATTATATCATACTTGGAATAACTGTGAAAAATTGGTGAAAGAAAATATACTTAGTAGAATTTATCTGCTTAAAAAATATTTTACCAGGTGGTTATACCCTAAATTTAGTAAATACTTATTTTTACAATCACTGAATGATATATTATTATACTTGAGTCACATTTACAGTGTTGACAATCTTTTTCATACAATCAAAATATGTAAATAATATAAATTATATAAATTAATTAAAAATCATTTTATCACTTCTCCGATCGAAGAGGTTTTCCCAATAACTTGTCTAGTCAAAAGAGACCTATACCAGATGTTAACCATACACAAAATATACATAATATTAAACCATAATATATTTTATCATAATAACTAAATCAATAACAAATATGCAAATTATTTTATTTTATTTTGTTTTTTTATAACGATTACCAGGTATTATATAATTTTAGTAAAGTTTATCAATAGGTAGTCATTTTAATATTATTTTCTTCTATATCAATTTATGAAATGTCTTGGTATCGTAAAAATCAACGTGGTGTATTTGTATGTGAAATATTTTTTTTTTAATGTTAATATTGTAATAATATCCATAATAATCAATATTAAGTTAGCTGACAAATACAGTACACGATATTTTATCAATATAAAAAAAAACCCTATTCATTTCAGTTTTCATCATAATTGCATTTCTATTTTAGGTATAGAAAAAAAATATAGGTATGTACGCCATATTTCCCATCATTCCTTGGACGGTTCGTTGAAAATTAATATCATATTACCTTAGGTTTAGGTATCTAATTTATTATTCAAGTCTCTGATTTATGAAAAAAAGAACAAAATAATCACGAAAGTTATTTTTAACGAACCGTTATAAAAGGTTTTCATGATATCCCTTCAACAGCTGGTATTTTGTGCGTCGTAGAAAATACTAACAATACTATTGACCTTTGTCTATTAAATTTTGTATTTCTATTGACTAACATGAACAAAACATTGCGTCAACAACTTTGTATCTAGAAGACGCCACACCAAAGTTTGTTGCACGTTGTACACATAGTCTTACACCATCGAAGAAGCAAGTTCAAGCAAGTCCTATAATACATATTATGTTATGGTTGTAAGGCAATTATACGCCGAACCTATACCTTAAGAATGTTTAATAGGACCATAAATCGTACCAATATTTGTTAAGGTTCGTGTAGCCTTTGTTTTCGTGTTATAGCAAACCTATATTTAAATATATTTGAATATAGGTAAATGTATAAATACCTAACAATATACCGTACAACTGTGACACGTCAAAATATCCCTCTTAAATATTAATTCAAACCTTTTAAACTCTATTATAAAAGTCGTTATTAGATGGTGAGAGTCACTAATATGTATGATGACTATCACATTGTATCTCAAGTAATGCGATTAACTCTATTTTAATAGTACTGTAAAGTGTGTAGCGGGATAACCATTTTCAATTTATTTAATTTAGATACTTGATAATACTAATATGGAATGGTAACATTTTTTTGGAAAATTTAAAAATAATTGTTTGTACCGCCTTACACGATATAATATGCAAATGTATTTTTAAAAGGGAATTATTTACATAAAATTATATTGCTCAGCAAATAATTTAAATTATTAAATTATTATTCAGTTCAAAAATATGCTAAATAATATTTTGTTCATTGTTTTTGTGATTATCTTAATAATTTGTCACAAAATAAATTTCCCAAGCATAATTTAGGTTTGTGATATTTTCCCAAGGGCATTTACAATTCACTATTTATTACATAGACATTCAACCTCTATGACGATTAACGGATGATTAATGCCTTTGAGGTGAATCGGGTCAATTTCTTTTTTCTTTATATAATATACAAATTTGTCTTATTTTTTTCTAGAAACTGAAGATTTCCATATATTAATAGTATTTAATAATAAAATAAATTACTGGCAATTAATTGTATGTATATACGACTTTAAAAATAAGATTTTAAAAGGTACAATTATGTTTGTTTTTGGTATAGAAATAGCACGTGAATTCATTCGGTGAGTTCCGTTAGTCGTTAGTCGTTACTGACTACTGTATCAAAAATAAACATTTATTTTCCTATTAATTTAAAGTGAAGGCATTCTGTTTTCCGATATACTTCTCTCTGCATAACTATTAAATACCTAACATAACCTGGTAGTGACTACTGATGACTAAATAACTACCATATACTTTAAGTGTTTTAGAAAAAAGCTTCGAGATAAGTAGGCAGTCAGGTTAGATTAGGTTAGGCAGGTTCAATTAAAAATCATTTTTCATTTTTCAAAAACCAAAATTTAATGTTAAATGGCCTAAAAAAATTAAGATACTTTAAAAAATGAAAAAAATCATCTTAAAATTTAAAATAATTAAAAAAAATACTAAATACACATTTATTATTTTGATTCAAAAATAGGTTCATGAAACATGTAAACTACAGAACGAGTGTCGAATATCTATTATAGAACGAGCATCGTATCTAGCTTTGTAAAATAATGCAAAGTGCATCGAAATCCCAGTCGTAGAGATAACATACTTATAAGAGTGCCCATATTGATATTGAACTAATCCAAATTATATTATGAAATAATGCAATACACCATACACCCAGTTAGGTAGTTACTATGTTTTATTGCTAAAGATATGGGTACCGTTATAGAATATTAACATAGTTTATCATACAAAAACATAATATCATATTAATTGTAAACAGCTAGTATGTAACCATGTAGGTACAAATGAGAATTAATGAGTAGCTTGTTTAACGTTTAATTTATTATTCTTGATATACATTTATAGCCATTTAATAATTTATAAGCAGCACAGCTTTGATTATGTAAATTACATTTTTGAATTTTGATACATAAACTAAAAACTTTAACTGCCGTAATATGCCCTATATTTAAGCAACTTTTAAGAGCTTTCTACTTAAAAGTTGTATTGGAAAGTTAAAACGAAAAAAATAAAAAATTGAATTAAATTAAAAAATCATTTGGAAATTACTAAATTCATCATCATTCTGCTCATAACCTAGATTTTAATAAAATTATGTTATCCCGAAAAAGTATTATCTACGAAATTTCTCCAATTCGTATCAAAATCGTAACAGTGTAGGTACACAAAATGTTAGTCTTATAAAAATTATTTTATAAAACAATTATATAAAACGCTAAAAATTAGAAAAATGTTCAATTTGCGTAACTATAATATTATACCATTCTATGAGATGAAATAATAAAAAAACTACACTATGAATTGAAATATTCATTAATATTTTGGACCAAGTGCATACCTATAATAATTAATAACTTGTAGGTACTAGGTAAACTGACACCAATACATACAATGCAATTGAGTGCCTATCGCATTAGTTGTGTACAGACGTACAGTACTTGTAGTCGTTTGGATTACATATTATCTAAGTATACCCTACATAGCCGCACTCCTATTCTGGTTATTTCCTACAGCTATATAATCATAAATATTAATACCTACTGATAATTCCTTGCTAGTTTAGGTAAGTGTTGTTGGTGTCTCCGCTGAAAAAAAGAATACTGTGCGTGTTGTGTTAAATTAATACATTTTAAAATTACTTATTATGATAAATATGTATCATGTAATGACACTTTAATGCTGATTCAATAATAATAACTGATTAGGTAGTAAAAAACGTGATAATAATAATCGATTTTAAATCCTCGAAGACGATATTATTATAAAGACATTTTTTTAATGCCTTATAACCGCTACAACAGTAACGCATGAAATCGAAAATTTTGAAGTGCATCCAATCGACACTTTATAGTACCTATGGCATATCACGCATATCTATATCCTGTGTTTAATCAATTATACTTATAATTAGTAATATTGTAAATAGTATAGAATAAAATATTAATCTTTTTTTAACAGCGACTGTGCGTAGTGTACACAGGTACCAATTTATTATTTACATAGTGTCGAAAACCACTAAAGCAATAGTTGACCTGCGTGTTTATTTATTAGTTTTATTTGTATGATTATTGACATTTTTTGAGCTCATCTCATTCAATGGAACAATATTATTTTATGAAGTTTGGTGATTTATTATTTTTATTTTGATTCAACGAAAACGCACATAATGCATATTATAATTTTGTACTTTAAAAGTTTAAAATTTGAATACTTAATTGTTTTTGTTACTTTAGTTTTAATTTGTTGAAAACCATTTCGTTTAAACTATCTAACACAAGATACTAAATATGATTGTATAGTTACATATTATACGTGATTATAAAATATTTCATTAGTTTAATAGTTCTTGAATAAATTAAAATAACACTGAACTAAGTATACGCTCCATTGAATTATTAAATATTTGTGAGACTAACGGGACACGCTATATTATAATCTATATTGTACAGACTGAAAGGATAAAATATTATGTATATAACACAAAATAAGATATAATCACTTAAAGTAAATAATTTTATTATTCGTTATCAAGATTCAAGAATTGCGATGAATTATTATTGGTATAAGCAAATCAATACTTACAAAAGTCGATCAGAAAGTGATTTGACAAATTTATAAAAACCACGAAAGCGTTTAAAATACAATTTAAAATTTTAGTTATAAGTTACAATATTTAAATTTATATTGGAGACTTTATTCACATTTCATGAAATATGTTTTTTATTGGAATCGAATACTTTAAAATGAATTTTTCCCATATACTAAATTAATATAATAATATGATAGATTATAAATAAACCTATTTAAAAATCATATATAATTTAGTTTAGTGTTTTGTATTATTATGTTTGTTTCTTTTACTGATATTTTTTATCATCTTTTTAGGTTAGGTTAAGTATTGACGTATTGTATAAGTTCCCAGAAATACTTTGATTATACAAACATCTTTTTATCGTGATTATAGATTTATTATTATTATAAATTCTTTTTGAAATATTAATTTATATAAAATACATCTTTTACTTTTTTTCTATGTTGGTTAATAAAAGGAAGCTTATAAATAAATAAGTGCAGTACATTATGTATAGAGACTGATGTATACAAAATATAAATTACGTTTGGTTTATATTATTAATTTATTCCTTGAATATTTATTTGCAAATAATATTTTTTTTCATTTAAACAAAAATATTTGTTTATTATGTGCACATAATATTAATAATATACAATATTATTATAGTAGTTTGACAAACAGATATAATTAATAAAGTACCTTTAGTATTCTTTTTTACAGTTACGTGGTTGTCAGTTGATTAGTATAGGTAATGGTATGATTATTAGTATTCCGATAAAACAAAAATTCTTTATTGCTTTCAACTTTCAAATTTAAAGGCTTAAATCTTAGTTGTCTCCTAAATCTAAATTAATCTAAATCTAAATTTATTTTCTCAATATAAATTAGTTAAATTTAATGTTATATTATTTAAAACCTATTACTACAAATACACGTAGAATTATTATCTGAGAATACTAGCTTCTAATTGCTGTTTACAAATCAACAAATCAACAAAGATAATAATATAATATACAAGGTTATTCATTAAGCATGATGCTCACCCCGTTTTTCATCAATAATGTAGTTATTCAAAATCTGATTTCTTATATTTTTTAATATCTAAATATTATACCTACTTAAAGCCATACTTTCAAATTCTTGGGATTTTTTGTACTACTTAATAAAGAGTATTCTGTAGAGATACAAACTTTTATTTTTCAAATAAGAACGCTCCCCCCCCCCCTTTCTACTGAAAATTCTTAGAAAAAAATTTTCTGAAAACTTTGACTTATCTGAATAAAAATTCGTATGCGTAGTTTTTAAATTGATCATTTTTGTGTACTACATAATGAATCAGATAGGTCTATCGTCCATGGACCGTTCAACTATGTCTCTATGATATTGGTTTTGGAAGATATGTGGGTTGTGGTGTTTTGATAATTTTAGTGTTCAATATTAATTTATCTATATAGCCATTATTCAACAGTAGCAATTTGTAAAAATGTTTCAAGTATGATAAATACAAGATCCAGTATTACATCTATTTCATATTTTCGTAAAACCATTTTTAAGGATTAGTATCCTTAAAGTATGAAAATTTTAATGCATGAGAAAGTACTCGTTCAAATTTTAAATTAGGTTTATCAACATTTTCAAAAATATTATCCACTAAATAATTAGCAGTAAAAGAAGGCATTAAAAATATTAAATATTAAATATTAAATACATCTCATTAAAAATACAGAAGTTTATATCTCCACAAGACACAATCCATAAGTCATAAAAAAATTCAAGAATTCGTAAAAATAGTCTTGGAGTATATTTAAAAATTCCAAAAATCAGAATTTGAATAAATTTATTTTTAAAGGAAACAATTGGCTTGAACATGCCAAGCGAATCACTCAGTATAATGTACGATATTGATTCTGTATTGATGAGACAATTGAATGCATTATAACAGCGTTTCTCAGCATGTGGTACGCGTATTACTAGTAGTGCTTACTGGGTAAGCTCATAGGTGGTAAGCGAAGAACATCTCGCTTATAAAAAAAAATACGAAGATCATCATTCACATTAAATATTATTAGTTTGTTTATTTGATATTAATTTATAATACTCGTATAAAAAATAATAATTTTACATATTTAATTTTTTTTTTTATGCATTTAATGCTTATATTGTCATAACTCATAAATCATAGTTTAGTAGTTCCTAATAAAATACAATTTCATAGGTACTTGTAAAATAATGTCTACATTTTTAATAGAAAAAAAAGAGTTTATTTGGTCAAGTGGTAAATGACATTTTTCAAACTGTGCAAGTGGTACGCGGAAATAAAA
Source organism: Myzus persicae (assembly GCF_001856785.1). Taxonomy (NCBI): domain Eukaryota; kingdom Metazoa; phylum Arthropoda; class Insecta; order Hemiptera; family Aphididae; genus Myzus; species Myzus persicae. The sequence goes on from NW_019104186.1 coordinate 31,486, forward strand.
AAGGTTAAGAACCTTTGCACTATAATACTTAATAAATAATGATATTATAGTAGTAATAAAAACGACTATATTTCAGATCCGTTTGTACGTATAATAATATTAATATAAACTAAATCCAATAAACATCTAAAAATTATCAATGTTTGTGCTTATCAAATAAACATACAAAATATATCAGAGTCATCATTGTGAATAAGGCGAATTTAAATATAATGAAATTAATTTGTATACGTCAACAATCTAATATAAACATATTTTTATAATGATTTTTAGATATTCTAGTATACTTGTATAATATATATATAATATATATTAGCCGTTCTCTGGTGCTCACTTGTTATTTATTTTCTTTTATCATGTTTATAATAGACGGTATATAATATATATTTGATAGAGTTCTAACTACTCAAACTCTTCGTCATCATTTACACATTTTGTATAAATAATCGGAATGTTTATGATGATTGATGAATAAACATTTTAACATAACATTAATATTACATTATAATACTGTATAATTTAAAATAAATAGTTTATTAAAAAAATATGCTACTATTATAATACTAGGTATCTACACAATAAAAAAAAATTAAAAACGTAAAATCACAGAAGGCAATTAATAGAAAGCATACCTACAGGTAGTATAAGATAGTAAAGTATACAATGGGTATTGGCCATTGGGTATTATTTGTGTCCAGGCACTTCGTGCAAACTATTATTTTCGTAGCGTTTGTATATTTTTATCTAGTGACATGGGTCTAATTCAAAAAAGCGGTCGATGAGCAAACGAGTTGACGGTGAATAATATATCAGACAGTATGATGTCTGAATTGAATATTTTTTGTAATAAGGATACGTTTAATTTTGGACCGATGATGGCGTAGCGGATGCAAATATATTCGGGTCAAGTGCGATGATAATAATATTCTCTTTCTCTTTCGAATTCTGAGTTTCTGACTACACACACGCACACACACACACACACACACACACACACACACACACACACACACACACACACACACACACACACGATCATAATGGAAGTTATAACTTATAATCACNCACACACACACACACACACACACACACACACACACACACACACACACACACACACACACACACACACGATCATAATGGAAGTTATAACTTATAATCACTTCGAGATTAATTATGATTTGCAAACGAGCAAATAAATGACGAGTACAGATAGGTACGTGACAAATTGTCGGACAACACAATAATTAGTAGCAGTATGATTACTAACACACACAACACAAATGCAAATAAAAATATAATTACTGGTTATTATTATTATAATATGCCGTTAGCGTTATATTTTGTTCACTATATACACAATAATTATGAATCTGTGAGGTTCGGTCGATACATCACCGCGGCAATGTAATGTGTATAGACAAAAAATAATAAATAATATAGAGTTGGTATTGAAACAAAACTACATTCATAAAAAAATGTAAATGGTGTCTACTGTGTGTGTTCGCAGTGTGTACATTGTTCTGACCCATTTGTGCAAACATTCGCCGATTTACAGTATAATATAATATATTATTACAACTCTAGCTGCCACAGGCTAAATAGTACGAATAAAGCAATTATCTATGGCCGCCCCGGAAGCATGATATAAAATATTATAAACTATGAACTGTTTAAACTGTGTGTATTATAAAGATTTGTTATTATTAATATTATATTTCGTACTTTTGTAATCTCATATTTACATGACATGAAGATTTCAACGTCAATAATATTGTTAGTTAGCCCTAGGTATATCAGAAGAAATCCGGTTCAATACTATGTGATGGGAAATAATTATAAAAAAAAAATAATAATAATAACCAAAAACATTATAATTATTGTTTTCCAAAAAATGTTTAATACTGAACATTTTTGATTCTTATTGAAATATTGAACTAAAATATAGATTTAATAGAATACACCATTTATAAACATCCATTACAATAAATGTTTGCAGTATTGTATAGAGTGATTTATCATGCATGTTTATCAACATTTGTTGAATTCTGACTTTTAGAATTTCAAGTATACTTGCAGTCCATATTTTCTAATACTTTGATTATTTTATTCTGGAGACTACCTGTTATAATATTAACTTCTTTCTTTAAAAAAATGAGGATTACCAGTTTTTCTTGTAAATTTTTTATCAGATGACGTTTTAAGAAGTTTGATGTATCTACTCGTAATTTGAATTTTTAATAAGTAGTTTTTTGTTATTTAAGTTTGTGTAACGAAGATACAATCAGGTTTGTAGGTCGGAAAGGTATGGAGGCTATGATGATTTAATAATCATAGTTGAAACTAATATCAATCTATTAACATTTTATAATTTGTAAAAATTATTGGAGTATAATAAATACTGCCATACTGCGGTATACAATTTTACATTAATTTGTACACGAAATGTATTTACATTTGAATAATTCACTATACTATACAAATTATGATTTAAGTACATTTAAATTTTCAAAAAGTCATCAAATCAACAATTTACTACTTACTTACATGAAAATAAAGTGATATTAATTTGAAGAAAAAAAATTGGTATCCCACTATCGCCCCTGCCCACGGGTAACTCACAGGACGCTACACCCGTATAAGTTGTCTCCGTCTTACAAATGGCACAACACAGCAAAAACTGTTTTACGCCGGATAAAACCACCCAGCTCTAGTTAAAGTTAAGACTCCAAGTTGATGTACAATTTAGGTGAGAATATTATCTGTGAAATAACCTTATTATTATTTTTTTATCACTTGTACGAAAAAGTTCTTATTGTTTCAAATCCATTATTTTTGTGTTTTTCAAACTTGAATAACTTTTTTTGTAGAACCGATATCGAAAAAATAATAACGATATTTCACAGCCAAAGTTTTAAGCCATCCTTTTGGTTAAAATTTAGTTTCTTGGTTAAATTTATGGCCATCTCATTTCTTACGGGCGCAAAACAGTTTTTGCTATGTTTTGCGTATTGTAAGACGGAGACAACACATGCGGGTGTAGGGTCTTCTTAAATCGTATGGAAAATATAAATATTCAAAAGTATGGTCCTTAAGTTTACTGAAAAATTCAAAAAAAAAAAAGAATTTAAAATTTAAATAAATAAATAAAAAGGAAAATGGGGGTGTGCATACTTGATGAATCAACCTGTTTATTATATAAGTATACAACAGTATATTATAATTTATTACTATGTATAAACATTAAACATATACAATAATAATCAGTGGGCACCTAATAAAAACCAACAAGACATAATTCGAACAACGTTTTGTGTCAAATTCATTAAAGTCTGTATTAGCGTCCACTGTTCCCGGTTAAAATAAATCACCCTGTATACACCGCGTATATACCGCGTAGGCCGATCGATCAGCATTTTTTTTTATTAATACGCTTTGCTTTGTAGGCAATAAGCACTGCAGTGTATACACATCACAATGCACGTATATTATTATTATCTGCAACGATTGTATTGCATCCGCAGAGTTTTTACATATGGTTTTTAGTCGAAAAAAACAAGTAACAACTCACAATATACTTTGCACGTCGTACACTTATCCCTACCTATATATATATATATATATATATATATACACTGCCTCCGGGGCAGAGATCACTTTCCTCCGAACGCGTAAAACATGCTCGTCATCGTGTGTACACAATCGGTCGGCGGACCGCGTGGGCGGTGGTGGTGACGACGGTGAGGGGGGGGGGGCGGTGGTGGAGGGACTGACGGAAACTGCCCCATTGTCCCGGTTGCCTTATATTATATACACAAGAAATACAATCGTCGTCGCGGTAGTAGTAAAATAAATATCTATAAAAGAGCGCATACCTACTCATATACTATGTACGTGTATAAATATACAACACGAGCGTTATGTTCGCTGTTGTCCTAGTAATATGTACGCAGGCAATAACGTAAGACCTAAAGAGTTGTCCGCGAACATTATATGGACGCGTTATTAGATTTTATGTACCTCAATAACCGTCGCTGTTAACGAACGCCTTCACGGTGCCATCAACAAACGAATTAGGCTAGTGCGGGTGTGTGTGTGTGTGTGTGTGTCTGGGTATAGTTGCCGGGGTTGGTGTAGAAATCTGGTCGGGGCCGACAAACATTTAGAAAATAGAAAGTCACCCACACGGGCTACAGACTAGACTAGATCACTCCACACTTTATTGGTGTTTCGAGTTTTTCGTTTGTATTAACACTTTTGCGTCTCTTAATCTTAAAGCTTAATAGTTAATAATATTATGCGTTCACGAGTTTCGAATAGCCACGAGTCGCAACGCAGTTCGTATTGTGTGTTATTTTCCCCACATATTAATATGTTATTAAATTTAGGTAAGTAGGTACCTACCACAAGACGTTGAAACATGATAATATTATGTTTTTTTAACGAACACAACAATTTTGTGTACCCAACGTTATTTATTCGAACACTCCGATTTACCAATAAGCGGCTAAATATTTGTTACTGTTTATTACAATACAATCGCTGTGTGGGTACTGTATAAACTATGAATGACCGGAAATATTAGATATCGAATTAATTCGTCATTAAATTAATAATGAATTAAAATTATAAATACATTGCTCTTTTGGAATTTTATATTTGTTATATATTTTGTAGACACTAATTATGTTTGTATCGGTCGCCGGATATTAAATGTCAAGTTTTAAATTAAAAATTAATTAGTAATTAATTTTGAAGATTGTATGTCTTTATGAATTAGTCGATTAATATGGTATTGGATATCTTATCATACTCATTACTCAGCTCGTTTTCCAAACATTGTCATTTTAGAATCACTTCATAGTAAATATATAATGATTTGAAAACCTTATCGCGAAATAGTAAGAAATATAATATCATTATTTTTTCAGAACAAATAAAAAAATATATAAAGAACAAGCCATTTTGCCTTTTTTATGTAAAAATATAAAATTCTTAATAAAGGTTCTAATACAAATTCCATTCAACGAAAAATTATTTTAATTTTAAATTAAACAAGACTTTTTAATTTTGAATACATCTTTAACGATGCTACAAGAATGATTCCAATATCCCTGTGTAACGTGTATATCTAATTCAACTTATCTAGAAATAAAATTATTTCTTGTAACATTATATAATTTATCTTAAAATAATAATAATAACACAATCAAATATTCTAAAAGATAAAGAACAAAAGGAATGGTTGAAATAGTAGAATGCCAAGATGTTATTTTGGTACCTAGTAAAGGTTCAATTCAAATTAATTAATTTAACACACAAACAGATTAATTAAACAAAACTCATATTATTTTCATTTCTCGCCCACAATAATAATATCTACAACCCCCCAGGTTATTATATTTAAATATATGTACAATTTTATTGATCGTTTATTATATTATATATTTTATATTGTAGCCAAGTAAGCCAACCAAAACATACTTAATTAAATTGAAAGTAGTTCTTTAATCGATGACACGCACGTAATACCCATACAATTATTTGAAATATTTAAATATAGACTAAAATATAATAGTTGCAAGACAGCGAAAGTGAATTGGAAATGGGTACGAGTAGGTTTAGGTTAGGAATAGGTTTGTAAGAACATAATATCGTAGTAAGTGCCAGTACAATTGTACCTTCATAAAACATCGTATCACATTACGTATTTCTCGGTACCAATGACCCTGGCCAAATATGATAAAAAACAAAAACAAAAAAAAAACAACAAACAAATAAAAAAAATCTCTAAACGAAATTAATCCTGGTCTATTTGGAAATAAAAGGAAAAAAATTACATACACGCCTGAATGCTGTTGTGGATATGAATTGTAAATTATATTTATGTAACTTACGACCGGTTTCCATGCTGCAGTTGGGTGCAGTGACTCACTTTTCGTGCACAAGGATTTCTATGTCCCGAAGGCAGCTGGTTACATTTCTCCTTACTCCCCCGTCTACCTTTAACGCGCGAACATGTCAACGATCATAATACGATTACATATTATATACCTATGTATACATAAATAAATATATATATATATATATATATACCTGTTGGAGTATTAATATGCAGATGTATAAAATTATAGTGTCGTTTGAACCTCGCGAGTTTATAATACTATTTCGCTTAGAACGACGGCGGCGGATGGAATAAGGACGCGGGACGGACGCGTACGAACATAATATTCGACAAATTTGTCATTAACCCGATAAGGCGGTAACACGCGGCCCCGGCCAACTCAACTACTTCAATACGTTTTTATCCCTGTTCTGTCGATGGCATTACATGATATTAATATTGCATGTTCACGGAACACAACCGGCGGGCGTCTCGCGATGTATTGGTATTTGAAATTTGAATAGGGTAGGTATAGAGGCACACTCAACCTGCGAGGGGCAAAAATTATACATTATTATATTATATTGCTGCAGTCAAGGGACTCTTAGAGAGAATTATATCGACTAAGCCAAGATATTATTCACAAAGGTCCCTTAATTACTGTTAGGAAACAGTATATTGTACATATAAATACGTAGACACATTGTACACAGGTACATCAGCTGTATCATCTACGTGTATTATTATACTTCGATGAATTATCCGTCCGCAACAGCTCCACTGGTTCAATAATAAATGAACCATTACGTTTTACATTCAATTCATTATAATGTTTTGTAAATGCGACATAATTAAATAAGATTTATGATCATTCACAATGCACTGAATTTTTTCATGACTACCAGACAGTAGTAATCAACGTTATTGAAAGATTTAAAGTCAATCAATTAAAATGAATGAACCAAAATTATCTATTTATGTCTATATTATAAAATAATTTACAAAATATATTTATGTTGGTAGGTATTTTATGTCTCAAAAGTAAAGCTATAAGTGGTGTCAAATACACATGAGTAGTTTTTTTTAATTTGATTATTCAGTTTTAAGTATCTAAATATTATCTGATCATTATTTCAAGCAGTAAAAGTGCTTCAAAAGTTGAAAAACTTAAAGAAAAACTACCTGATAATTGCAATTAAATTGTAATACGTAGGTAGGTACATCACTAACTGAAATATATACTCACTTCAACTGTTTTTTTCATTTAAGTGCTATATAAACAAAACTATCTATATCTAAAAGGTGCTCTATATGATTTAAAAATATCAAAATCAAAATTTAAGTGACATTTTTAAATGACATATTCAAAATAATATTTGACATAATATTACTTTAATACAAGATTATGTGTCATAACCCATTGATGGTAGCAGCATTCAAAACACATTTATAAATGTTATTGAACAAATTCCAAATACTCACTATTGGTTCCTATAATTTAAAATTGTTTTAAAACATTTCAATCATCATCACAAAATGAGTACAGTTTTTTTGTACAGTATTTTTGAGGACACTATAAAATATTATTAATTGATATAAAAGTATTCCGATCAAAATTCAAAAATTTCAAAAATTTCAACGAGCCCTTAAAATAGCCGATTACTCCAAGTCCAAATGCCCCCCTCCCTGTGTAGATATACACCATAATACTAAATTATAGACTATAGTAAACCAATATTTACTCAAATTGTTTATTTCGATTACCTTGATTTATCGTTGCGTTCATATATTCAATTTATAATTTTCGTAATAATTCACTACTAACCCTACGTCACGATGAGCGAACCGAAAAAAATCACAGTGTTCCGGTATCACGCAGTGTCTTATCTGGATTTTTTATTTTGAAAATATTTATAAATTATATATGTGAAAAAAAGGCTTATGTTATTTATTTATATTACAAATAAAACTAATATTGTAAACATAAAAATAGCAATATATATTTTCATAACTATACAATATTACTTAGCAGAAACTTCAATAGTCAAATAACAAGCTTATAGAATGAAAAACTATAATGTTCGAAATAAATCTAAAAATCCGTACAAGAATTAAACACAACGAGTACATTGTTGCCTTTTGATTATCGGCCCATAGTAAATTATATAAAACAAATGAAAAACCATATACAATTAATAAATGTAAGGACATTACTAGCGTTTGAAATGGAAAATAAATAAATAGCTTGATAGAAAAATTTACGATTTAGAAAATATGCACAATAGCTGTTTTGATTCTAGGGCTGACTATTAACAAAGAATATGCATATAAATTATTAGATAGAAATTTATTTTCATGATTTGAAAGTGCTATAACTTGTTTGATGATATTCATATATTTTTATTACGGTTTAGCAGTATGGTCGTTTTATAGTCAAAATAAACGTAGGTATTAGTGCCACACTTTTTTTATATAATTTTATATACAAATATAAAATATATTACTTATTAGTTATTAGTTATTGAATTTTGATGTAGGTCGTTGTACCTACCTATGTTAAGTATTTTGTGAACTAGCTAACTCTAACCATGACATTATAGACATGATTATATTGCCCAGCGACTAGACTGCATAAAAAGATAGGTGTTTAAATTTTTAGGTGTTATTAATAAATAGATCTGCTAACGCGGGAGTTAACTGTGGGAAATAAAACCTTAATAAGTGGAAGTAACACTGGAATTTGTTGTCTCCGTCTGACAAGTGCGTAACATAGCAAAATTTACGCTCAACACATCACGTAAAGCTTTCTTAATTTAAAAGTTATTGTGAAACTTGATGGTGAGAAGTAAGAACGTTGTCTATGTTTGTTTTACGATAGTTTAATATTTCAACAAGTTATATGCGTATATAATATAGCCTAAATTAAAAATGTTCCTAACTCACTTAAAAATGAAACTGATAAACACAGATAATATGTTTTTATCATCAAGTATAAATCAGTAAATTTGTTACCTATGTAACCCACTTGTAAGACAGAGACAAAAAAGTCCAGCTTTACGTCCCCTTAAGGATTTAAGATAATGTATAATGCCATTATTATTGTGTGGACAATACAAATTATAAACTATAGAATACACGTATATTATGTGTTATGATATTTATATATATATATCACTGTATATTCTATTGGTTTTACAATTATGTGTGTTTTGTTTTTGTAAACACGATGAGTACCTAGTCTAGGTGTACAACTTTTTTAATTCACAATTTATTGAGGAATTCAAAGAATGTATAAATGTTCCGACGGTGATTAAATAATCGTTCCAAGTGGTTTGATAATTTTTTTTTTTAATTCATGATATATAAATATATATATAAATGCAAATACATGATACATACATAAATTATACACCATAAATCATGTTGAAAGGAAACAAATTTGAAAAAATATCTTCATAAAGTTCCATCTATATTCATTGACCGTGATACCCTGCATTTTACAATCAATAAAAAGGTCATATTTTAGTTCAATAGATATTCTATTGAATATCAAAAAGTTTTTTGCTAAACTCACATTTGAAAACAGATTTATGAGAAAAAAATATAACTTCAAAGACATTTGTCTCTTCTGGCTTTTAATATCAACATTGTGTCATAATAAAAAGTCTTTATTGTTCAACCAAAATTAAAATTAAGAAAATGTATGTACATTTTATTGGTACCTATCAAATTATTTATATACAACATATTAATTTTAAAAATATACTTAATATCGCTTATTACTTATTATGTTAAACGTAAATATAAATATTGAATACCGATCACCGAGTGATCCACATAACGTTCAACACTAATTATTTGACTAAATATTAATGTTTTTAAAAATATTTGCTTACATAATTTTAAGCTGTTAAAAAACAATATTTATTTCTATCTTTTATCATTTTAGATTCTGAGCGAAGCAATGAATGTGCTGATTATTCAATGGTGCAGTGTGTGTTTTTTTTGTGTCTGTCATCACGATTTGAGGCATTAAAAATTGCACGAAAACTTTGCTGCAAAAAAAAACAAAAAAGTAAGGAAAAATTTGAATTTTTGCGCAAAACCAGTTTTCAAAAAAATTGATTTTGATTTTAAATGCAACTTTAAAAAATATGACCGTAGATGCATGACATTTTCACTGAATGTTTGTGTTTGAATTTTCTATATACCAAAAAGGTTCAGAATATTTTGACTCGTTTTGAACTATTTATAGGCATATGGAATTTTCGATTATTATTTGTTTTTTTTAAACTAATGACGATAAAAATGTTTTCTCTCTTTCAAAAAACTGTTAATGTAATACAAAGCAAGTTCCTTGTAAGTTTTATGCTAGTGGAAATTAAAAAAAAAAATTTGGGAGTAAATCCACAATAATTTTTTATGAGGGTTTGAACTTAGAATTTTAATCAAATTCTTAAAAATCACGAAAATTAGCAAATTATTTTCTGTTAGAAATTCATGAAAAAATTTTATTTTTATATCTAAGATTTAAAAATTGAATACAAAATTCCTCAAAAGATTGCCTACCTTTATCAAAAAACAAAAATTCCTACCGGAAAGTCAAATAATTATTTAGTATAGTATTTAAAGCTTTGTCGAAAATATAATATTTTTCTTATGAAATATGCTGTTTTATAAGTTTTTAATGAATAACAATTTTAGTAAAGAAATTTTTTTCAAAAATGTTATTGATTTCTGAAATACTGAGCTTCAAATGTTAAATGAATCACCGGACTGCATATATAATAGCGTAGTCATTTGGAATGTATAATGTATATATTATATTATTATAATATAAAATATTCATTTACCACAGGTCAATAAAAATATATATGTAGGTACCTGCAGAGTAACCTTTTCACTTTTCTGGCAATCACATGTTGACAGACTGTCGCAAATATATTCACAATAACACAAAAAATTAAAAATACCATGCACTTTGGTCTTCATTGGCGGCTGCTAAGCGTGCTGGGAACAAATACCAAAAACAAATAAAACGCAGTGATAAATGAAGTCAAAGTTATACCTATTTCTATCAATAAAAAAATACATATATTATATTCTATTGAACTGTTTGATTAAAATAATCAATAGTCGGTAGTTAGTCTGATAATCATATTTTTAAATTTAGATTATAACAAATATATATTAATAGTTATTTTGCGTGAGAACAAGGATTACATTTTTCTTTAAGAGTAAAGCAATTATTTTTAGGATGAGTTACTTCAAAATTATTGTACCAAAAAAATGATATTCATAGCTGAGTCAAGTTTAACGTAGCCAATCAAATCGTGAATTAATTTTCTGTGTGGTTGTAAATATTGAATGTATCTCATAATTATTGAGTTGACTGTGTTATATGTAAATGTAGTAGATGTGAAATTTGAATTTAATGTTAAATCATTGTACATCAATATGAAGATCGTTAGGATGTTTTATTTTTGATAATTTATGCATGGTAGGTGTAGGTTGAACTGATTTTTAACATAAATTTTTCTTAAAAATTATAATGTATGATAATACAATTACAAATTTTAATTTTAATGTAAAAAAAAAAAATAATAATAAACATAATGTCACGAATTTCCTATAGTATAATTTTTTTCAATTACAACGAAATAACTAAAATTGCCTTTAAGACAACTTATGAGAAATCTTTATTACATTTTAAGTCTCGGGTTTTAAATTAAAAAATTATAAATTGTTCAGTACAAAATAATTGACAACTTACACGAACATTTTAAAAATTTTAACTTCAAACGTACATAAAAAATTAATGTAGATTTATGTTCAATTTTCTTTATTCCAGTAAGATAAATTTATAAGAAACCTTATATTAAATCAAGCTATGTGGCTGAGAGTAATAATTATTATTTATTACCAACATAATTAAGGAACAACTAAAAAAATCAAAAATTATAAATGTATAAAAGAATAAATACCTCAACAAAAGTCAAATTATTCCGTACTTACTGTATAGAAAATACTTATATAAATACTTTATGACAATTTTAAAGTGTTTATACTGTATATCTGCAGTTATCCTTTTTTTTTGAATTTGTTAAAAATCATTGTTTCATAAACATTTCATTTTTCCGGATCATAAAGAAAATTACGAGTAACGTATAACCGTCCAAAGTATCAAATAGAGTTTTAGATCCTATTTACTACCACTACTAGATCGAAACATTTCATCTATTATACATAAGATGTCGGAAGACGGCAAGACGCACATAAAAAAAATTGCTTAAAACCAACTAACATTGTAAAACCAATTCATTATGTTCTTCAGAATCTAAATTAATGGTAAATCAATAATCACATTCTTTTTTTTAGAATACAAAGTATATAACTCATAACCACTACATTTTTTTTTTTTGAAATAGTATTATTACTTTTGATACCAAATATCCCAATAATTCATCTTATATGATTTTCATTATAATACCGCTGCTACCAACTTTTATCTTATATCAACATAAAAATAAATATAGAATAATAAAGTCGTTATATTCTATCCTTCAACAGATAAAAGTTATACCTGCGTATGCTACATAGTAATAGGCACACCAATGAAGCTTATATAAATACTCACAACCTAACCTATCCGTGGACATCTACATTTAACGATACAATACAACCGTAAAACGATAGAAGTATAACATTATTATTAAAATAATATATAAATTAGGGTAGGTACAGCTATAACATATAGCTGTAACGTAGGTGTTATGTATATAACTGTTCATAAAAACGTATATTCGAGTATATTATTTCGGGTAAATTTTAGATTCTGAGCTGAGCTTTAGATGAATGTATCGATTTTACAATGATGTGTGTTTTTATATTTATTTATTAATTAAAATATTAAAACATTTTTCTTTATTTGTGGACAAAAGTATTCTATAAGATGTAATGTAATACAAATGTAAATTTATAATTTGAAATAGTAATGGTTATTAATTATTCGTAATGTTTACAATACAGTTTTAAAAAACCGTTGTCCAATCGATATACTTACTGGTTAAATATAAATAACGGCATAATGTTAAGCTTAAAATCGATTGATTCAGACATTAATTATATGATTATTATAATATGATCATGTATTTTCAGTTGATAATAACAGCAAGACACAAACACAATTGTCTTAATATTATGGTCATTAGAAGTGGAATATAAATTAAAAGTTGTTGTGTGTCATTAAATAAAAACGAGACTATCGCAAGAATAAATGTTTTATTTATTAAAAATTCTATCGTCTACTTCACGCTGTAACGACAGATTAAAATTGTATAGTACCACTAAATTGTAGTTTTTAGTGATAGTTTTCGGTTGTGATGAGAATATTCACATCTCCAACACGGAGTCTTGTTACTTGTAATTCACTTGCGTATTAAGTATTATCACTGTTCGAAAACCATTTTAAAAAAAAATACTTGAAATATCATAAAAATCACTTGTCTTAGGAACATGTGTACCTGTCAAACAAAATTGATTAGATGGCCAAAGATTACAATTATGGACACAGATCAATTTTCAAAGAAAACAGTTATTAAACGTATTTAAATGGGTTATTTTATTTTATCAAGTAATTCGATATAGTGGAAAATTAACTCAAATGTATTATACTATTATAGTCTATTTATGAATGAAATTCTTACAGAAATATAACTGAAAATCAGGAACATACATACATACCTAAAAGTTCTAACAGCATTTAGATAATGATAAATCTTTATTCGTCATCTCGTTATAAATATTATGTAAATCCAATGCAATCCATGCAAGTGAATTCTAAAAACTATCTTTTAACATAAAAATATCGTACAAAGAATGAGTGAGAGAAATAGTTTACATTTGTGTAGGTAGGTTGTAGGCAAATGGTGCATACGCAATTATTGAAGTGGGAATAAACAAGTATTTAAATTGTAGGGAAATAGTATGAATGCCATCATAACATAAACCTAAATAAAAGCAATTCCAATAATTAATTTGCATACATAATATGTTATATCCATTCACTGAAAAGAATTTGTTGTACAACGAACGCTATGTATAGGACATATAGTGGTTCAATAATTTATTTTCATCAATATCGCAAAAATATGGGTCAAGTTTGGAATTACATATTTATATTATTATTATAAAACAAAATTGCCTGTATCCTCTCATATATAGGTAAGTACCTAGTTACTTTATAAGTAGGTACTAAAATTTAATTAAATTAATAAATGTATTATACTTTTTTTTCGTTTGAATATAAATTGGATTTTTAAGGGTTGTTCTTGTACAGCACTTTAGATGAATACAAAAAGGTGCATACTTTTTATAATTACTTTATCTTTATTAGAAAAAAGAAAATGCACATTTAATTATGAAAAACGAAATACTTGAAAAGAACATAATATGTAAATATATTATGTTATACATTATGCTTGTGTTTACATTATAATATATTTAGGTACGTGGTTAAAATATAAAAAAATATTGATAGTAATTTTTAATAACTATAAGTGTATATTGTATTGTTGTGTATGGTGTATCTATTCGTTATATTTTTTTAATTAATTTTTTTTTTATATTTAAACCGTCAGTTCTATTAGTTCGTTCGTTATTTAGCGTTGACTGCTTCGTATGCGTAATCAGGCATACTTACAGCATACTGGCTAGTATAGTGTATGTATACATTATAAAATAAATACATGTACAAAGTCTAAACGGATGGAAAACAAAATTGAGATTTCGGGTTAACGGCCATTTTTCGATAATAGTACAGGCACCGTCAGTTCGAGAACAACACACAATATTTCTATTTTCTACCCATTGACATTTCTATTATATTTTACTTGTTTGATCGGAAACGACACATTTAAATTGAATGTACTATACAATGTCCAAAACAATGGATGAAAAGTGTTCAATGATCGCGTGAACGCATTTTTGATCAAAGCAAATTAATATTTCAAGGGGTCTAAAAAATCCGGTAGCTACCTATCCGGCTATCCCTTACATAATAAATATACGTGTGATGCATTGATGCCGAATGTTTGTCATGTGAGCGTACATTTCTCATCGGTATGGCGGAATATATATATATAAGTGCGTACGAACCTAAGGTACGTAAATAGTTACATATCTGGCGTCAACGATAGCAGATAAAAAAATCATAGTTTACCGAATTTTCGTAATGGCTGGTACATAATATGTTATTTCAGTCATAAATACGTCATACATTTTGTGTTTTAATAAATTAATTTAATTTAAGATTCTAAGATCCGTCCAATATTCAAAGCCAGGTGCGTTATAACGACACGAATACAACAACATTCACTCTTGAAAATGTAATGGGCCTATATTAATATACTACCTACTCGAGTTTAATTTTTGTCGGTATTCAAAAAAAGACAGATAAAATATTAAGTTTAAATTTATATAGTGAAATATTATGGTATATTAATATGTTCATATTTAATTTTATTATTTATTTGAATTGTTCATCCATAATTCACATACCTCCAATATAATGAGCTATTATATTATGTCAGGGTGACTAGTGAAATTGATTTACTTAATAAGCAGCATTATTTCATTTGGCGAATAATATAACAGTACAGTTCTGAACACGGTTACACAGATTACTGTGACAATATTATAGAGTATAGACGATAGTAATAGACGTTCATAGACTTATAGTTGGTTTTTCCTGCACCATTATTATTACGAAATGTTGGAAATTTTGAATATTTTTATGGCCAGCCATGATCGTCGAAACCAATAGCAAAAAAAAACAAAGACGACTTGAGTATTTATTATCACTACTACAGTTATTAAGTAATAACGATAATACAAAGGAGACAGTTAATCGTAAACATACTTTGAGTGTTTTTGTCAGTGTCTACCGTCTGAGTATGATAAAAGGACTTTCAAATTTCATATTTCCTAACCTAACACGAACTCAAATCGCGGAACTGGTATAGCTGGTTATTATTATTAATAAGTTATAAGTCTATGAAATTACATTTTGCCATTTACACGTTATGAATAACACATTAACACGATAATTACTTTAAGTAAAATTAAAATATTTATTCACGATTCACTAAATTATTATTACAAAAATAAAATAAAATTTAAGTCTTCGATACCTACCAGTAACAGTAGAAAATAAAGTATTACAAATGTAAATAGTTTCACTCAACTATACTCTAAAATAGCACGACACGGTTAGTGGTTACATATATTGTGTATAATGTAATACTGTTGTATTTTGTACATGTAAGTATAATGTATATTATTACTAAAAGGTGGATTTGAATTCATTAAAAATTCCGAATAACGAGTATAATATGACCTTTAAAATATCAAAATGTGCATAACAGGTAATATGCGTTACAATATTAACGTACAATGTTAAATATTATATTATATCCAGGCACATAGGTACCTAATATAACATTATACACCTATCAAAATATTAGAAAATGTCATACGTTCAAATTGCATTTATTTTATATACTAACTTATTACTAAATCCTTAACTTCTACTTAATCCTTATTACTACTACAACTATTGTTATTATTATTTTTTATTTTTATTTTTTTGTTTTATTTTATCTTATGTGTCTTTGTACGGCAATACCATATCATGCGCAATAAAAATACGTAGTTAGTTTAAGTTAAAGTGAAAGTCCGTGGTAGTTTTGTACGACGAAGTTGTACAATCTTTCAGAGGGTGAATATTATTCCAAAGAATACAAATAAACTTCAATTTATTGAAACAAAACTAATACGCACGGACATTACCTACAGCCTACAGAAAAATGGAAATTCTTACTTCATATTTTATAGTATATTTTTAGTTTTTAATTGCACTGAAGCCTATGACGATGGATGGAAATTTTGATAACCGCACGAGTCTAATTGATATAATATACTAGTTTTAATACTTAACTCAATTTCCATATCCATTCAAACGTATTCTAAGAATTTTTTTAGGCAAAATAATAATCATCGCTTATTAATACAATATTTTTAACTACGCAGGTATATAATTGAATTTTCACTTATTAGCGGGTATAATATATTATAATATTTATTTATAATCAAGTGGGAGGTCGATTTATATAGCTGCCTTAATAGGGGGGATCTTATACAGTCTTAAAATGTACACATTTCTAAATTAAAATTTTTAGATATTGTATAGGTATTTCTGTTTTAAAATATATTTATACCGTAGTATTATAGTGTACGCCAACAACTTGTGACTACATTCAAAAACATTGGCTTATTAGGTATACCACTAGTGAAATAAACAGGTTTAATTTTGTGAAAATAATGGTACATTACAATATACCAATTACCAATTATTGATTTATGATATAATTTTTAGTGCTTAATTAATTGATTTGTTTACAACTCATTTTTTATTAATTTCTACTCAAACTATACATATTTTTGTATTTTTTTTTTTTTTGGGTGGGGGGGGGGGGGGTAAAAATGTAAATGTGTGTATTTTTAACCTTAAAAATCTTAAACTATTCATTATATATAAACATAATATATTATATGATATATATTTTATACCTTTCTATTTTTCAGATGTTTTGGCACAGGCAAACAGACGATGCGCAAATGATGTACGACTGTTAATCCCCCAGCATCAGTACTTATTTTTAATATTTAAATAATATTTTGATAATTGAAATCGAAAGACTAATGCTGATACTTGACACAATACTGGACACGAATTTTCCGCTCGACACGGGGCCGATGAAGGCTATGCCGCAAGCGGAAACCCTGCTACGTCTGGACACGACTTTAAAGTAGCATTTCATCGTGCATTTTTTTCTTTCTTTTTTGAGTGGATACCACTGGAGTGGATTCAAATAAGATGGTTTTTCGAAACTGTTATCTGCAATTTACTTATTATCGATCTGTATTATACATATCGTCAGTGGCGTACACACACACACGGGGGGGTGTTCAACCCCCCCCCCTAGTATTTTTTCAGTTTACGTAATTACGTAAAAATGTATAATAAAAATGACGACAATTTAAAAAAAAAATTAATAGTACTAATAAAAATAAATACAAAATTAAATTAAGGGAATTTCAGTGTTACCGTCACAATCGAGTTTCGATTAAAAATGTACGGCGAGAAGACCGTCGTCACCGAAGTTATTATTTAATAATAATTATTATTAGATATGGGATATTCCAAATTATACTCCATTACATTATAACATTATATTTTAAACTGAAAAATAATTATTTACACGGGACAGATTAAATGGATTGACCATGTTGTCGGTATACCGTGATATAAATTAAACTCCTAAAGAAGTCATTGATGAGTTGGGACAAAAACCCAGGAAAATACGACATTGTTTTATAATGAAAAAAAATATTAGTTAAACAACATATTATTTTGATTTATCAATGTATAATATATATATATGTACACAATATCGTTACAGATAAATGGAATGAATGTGTAACGCTCGTCAACTTTTGGACACGTACCTAAGCCCCGTGACAGGCCTACACATCTTGTCTACTGTCTATTATAAATTAAAATATAAAATAAATAACAATATGGATTAATTAATATTATGGAGGAGTTGGAGGATGTTGTATACGACATTATTAATTTTCTTTTAATAATAATGGACAGGCCGGAGACCAGAACAATATGAAATATATAATAAATAATTACACTAACTAAGAAGTAATATACTTATAAGCAAAGGTAATACTGTAAATAATTAATGTTAGTGAAGACTCAGTTGACGAATTTGTTTAAGGATGATTAAAGGTAAGGTTTACATTAGCGATGAGCATGAGATGATATTATAAATAGGCGAGTTTAATAAATAACTAGAAGAAGAAAATAGAATAAAAAATGGAGGACTGCGTCTAGCGTGAACTTTAAAATGTATTTTATGAATGGGGGCGGGGCAGTCAATTAGGTTAGATAACAGCTTTGTAATAAACGAAATATTAATAATATAATCATATGAGATATGACAATGATACCGCGGTTCGATAAGTGTTGAACGGCACGATGTTGACTGATTGACGATAACGTCATTATATTATAATGTTACACTTATATAGGTACAATAAATTATTACAGCTGGACTTGAGGTACAGACGCGTCACTTATCGTCTATCGTATGCGTTTAGTTTTAGTCTGTAGACTGTGCAGAGGTGTGCACGCGGCGCCTGATGTCCGTGTGATGGAATGACTCATGACTAGTGTAATAGCCCTTATCTACTCAATATAATATAGTGTGCAATTTAACAGTATATTATTATTATTATTATTATTGTTGTTGTTGTTGTTGTTGTTTTACAGACGAAGATACATGACACGATAAACTATAGGATAATATTTTGTCAAGATAATAATAATATTATGTAAATAGAGCCGATGCGGATTATTCCATCACAATTTTGCGTACGATATCTACCAAACACCTACTCGTAAAGTGTAATGTAAGTAGGTAGGTACTTTAATAATGTCATACTATTATTAAGGCATCTGTGTTGATTTTTTTAAGCCGGGTCAGACATCTGCAACCATCACATTGGCAACAGGTGAGACGGCGCCGGTATTGTACACATCATAAATCGTTGTATTATAGTTTGATATTGCACAACCCAATTTTTAATAATAATATTATGTCTATAATGCAGATATCTACGTAGATACCATACGTATTATACCTTTAGTAACTGGCTCATCGTCTGTATGTCTAAGCGGGGCTTACGCAGCTGATATATTACAAGATCTGCTTATGATGGTTACTATTTTTTTTTTTTTTTTATTGGGTTGACATATTATTATGCGTATAGAACTCGAAGTAAAACAAAAAGTTTACATGAAATGAAAAACATTTATTCGACAATCGCGGTGTGCAAACCTTTGTCTACACTGCACACATTTTTTATAACTTTGAATTCTTGTACATAATATAATAAATTATATACTCCGACGAAGAATGAAACAGCAGTGTACCGATTTAATGTTACCTATTATAAAAGTTTTTCGTCGCAAGCGAGTTAGCAACACGAGTGTTCATAGGTGATCGTCACTTTTGCAGTAAACGTACAAAGCGTCCTCCACAAATATTAAAATAATATATAGGTAGGCAGTGGTGTATTGGTAAATATATTTATGGGTATACGCACTAATAAAATATGTATAATCTACCAAAAAAAAATTTTCTCGCTTCGCTCGTAGTCAATAATCATTACAATAATTAGGTGACTTAATCTCTTATATTATATTATTTTTATTTTATTTCTTTATTAAATTTTCAGTATTTTTACTAATATAATAATATTAAAATTAACACTGATCATCAATGGAACCGACTAGTATTCATTCTTCTTTGTCAAACGATACTACGATAAGTACAATAAGTCGTAAACTCGAATAGCAAGATTCAAGAAGGAAAATACCCATTATTGCAGTAACAATAATTTATAAATAAACACCATAAACCATTTAATTGGCCATAGCCTGATAAACACTTAATAACATCAGTGGTTACAAAAACATAACATCGCAAGAAACACATTTGCCGCGCGTTATAATTTATAAATGACATAATACAGGTTGAGAACCATGGACTGAGCATTCATACTCCATATTGGTAATATTACATAATATTTTAATAACATCTATTTTTCAAAATGTTATTAATAAATTTAATTTAAAATTCATTATTATATTAAAATAACAATTTTTCCTAAGAATAATTGGTTTTCGAGTTATTTTAAGAGCGTATACCCGTAAAATGATATTTTACATTGGGTATACGCTGAAAATCGAAAATCTGCTGACGGGTATACGGCGTATACCCGCGTATCCGTACCAATACACCACTGTAGGTAGGTAGATATATATATATGTATACATTGGTCCTCGGGAGGCGTATTACATAAAGTTGTGTATAGTCATAGGACGTTTGGGTCCCACCGAATATTTATTACAGGACGTGTGATCTACGATTTTTTTCTTTATCATAAATTCTTTATTAAATCATTACTTTTATTAACTTCTCAAAAATAATAATATTAAGCTTTAAAATCAATTTGAATAAAAAAAATGTATAAATTAATTTTTTTGTCTTAAGAAAATGACGATATAATACAAATACAATAACAAATTTGCACTTAATTTAGACGTCAATTCGCTTATATTTATTAACAATATAAAATATATTCAATATTCATCATTATTATAAATTGAATTATATACTTAGGTACAGTATAATTGCATTTTTTCCCTTAGAATTGTTACATTATTTTATTGTTTCTTTTTGTATTAATGTTGAATTTATTTCCAAAATTAATAAAAACAGTGATTTAAAAAACTGGTGGACAAACGGCTTCTAATAGAAATAAGTGGACCAAATGCCCTAATTCCCGGGCAATATAATTATATTAACTCGACGTTTTGACTGGGACAAAATGTCCAAGATTCCATTTTCACAGTTAGATAAAATGTGATCAACGGCAGTAGCTACTAGCTACCATGTCAACAGTTGGGAGCAAATAAATTGGCTGGATTCAGGTATTGAATTGGTTCCATAAACATTTATTTCATATTTTCATACATCGTTGGTTAGCAAAATGTTTCAAAATAATAATTTAATCATACATCAAAATGATTTGAAAAGTAAATTAACTATATTTCATGCATTATAATTTACAATATACAATAGTCTACTAAATAATAATTTAATAACACATCAAAATAATTAAAAATATAAATATGAAGTATACAATTGTATAGTCATGTCTCTTGTATATAGCTAGGTACTATTACCTAGACAAAAAAGTGAGCCGTCGTGGGACTCTTGGCAAATGTGAAACATCGAAAATAATTTTTATTTTAAGGGCGCATTAGATGTTTCGCGATATTTTTCAACTTTCATATTTTGGAAACCACTTGTTGAAAATGTTGTTGGAAATCAATTCAACGGTAGCCGGTCAAGTTGTATGATGTGAACAGTGATACAAAGTCTACTAAAACTTATGAAAGCCTATTAACAAGTAGGTACTATATGATCATTTAATTGGATTAATTTTATTGAGGCCAATTCCCCCTAGACCCTACAAATCGCACTTATGGTCTATGTGACTCCAGGTTTCCAGGTACTTCTAGGAATCGAGTTCGTACACTCAAACCATTTCTAAGTTTATAGACATTTCGGACCTGCGCGGTGATGCGGGGAATAAAGATACAATAAAGAATGCTCATGGCTGCAACAGGCATATAATTTCATTATTATAGGTACGCAGATATGCTACGTAATTATTAATAACGGCGATGTATATTGAAGTTCTTAACTTGTATTTTTAATAACGAGTTACGATAAGACATTTAAGAACAATTTTAATTTCATTTTAATATCAGAGACTCGATACGTTTGAAATATTTCCCTTGGAATTTCGTCTGTAATATTGAAAAACAGTTATATTATTAATATATATTTTAGCCATTGAATATACTTCTTATTTTAGGTTACTTTACCCTGAATAAAAAGAATACCTTTTATGACCGTTGTGTGTCCGCCGTCATGACTTTCGTTGTCATAGTTACTGTGTTATTAAAGAACGAATTCGTTTTTTTTTTACGAAAGAATCTATCTTGGTATTGAAACCCCTTGAAATATTATATTGAAACGAAAAGTGGAAAAGCAATTCTGTATTTGAGAATTATGAACGAAATTTGCACATATGTTTTTAATGGAATGACATTTCAAAATAAATTGTTTGCGCATTTTATCAAATGTGTTTGACATATTTAAAAAATATATTATTGCAGGTCAAATAACATTATTTGATATTTTTAATTATATTGATTTAGGGTAAACTTTTAATGTAGATTCAATAAAAATAATGACGAATGGGTTCATTATTTTGAGGTACGGTACGACCGCGTTCTAGGTTCAAAAAGATATCTCTCAACTACTGCTACTATAACCTGTAGGCATATAATTCAATAACACAGTTAAACACATCATACACATACATCAGTAGATTAAATTTTAGGGCACGAAAAGCAATACAAACACACTTTCATTTACCAAGTGCGCATGTTAAAAACTGATTGCTGTCCAATAAATTAAGAAATTATTAAATGCAATACAATTCAGTAAGTTAGAATACAACATAACTATTGAATCTGAATACTTAAAAAAATAAATCGTAAAAATTGCAATCGCTTCATAAGACAAGAAAAGTCAGACAATATTTTCCATTTACACACTGTGGATTACTGATGTCTGATTCCAACTTAATTTCTATTATTGGTATACATATAGTAAGAAAATAACAATTTATTGTGTTTTTAGTTATTAAAATACATAGGCTTACTAAGTAGTAAATAATAATACATTTTGATTATAAAATAATAAACATTCTTTATTGTATAATGTTGAAAAATAAATGAATTGAAACTGATTTTAAAAGTTTAAAATGAGTTAATATTTTTCACTTTAATAATTGATGTTCGTTCATTTTTTTGTAAAAGATTGTTTTTTCCCTTATTTTTATTTTATATAAAAAATACCTCTCATTTTAATATTAAAATAATTTTGAATAAACTTTTTTCAAATACCAATAAAAGTTTTGTAAAAAATACTAATTTTTTTAAACACAACTCCTATGCAGACACATACACATGTTAATTAAATCAGTTTAAATTAATAAAATATTTATTCAAAACAAAAAGTTAACTTAATATAATAAAAACTAACTAATATAAAAAAAAAAAATTATTGTTTTAATATGGCTACACATACTCGTTATGCAGATCCAGCATTAAGTTCAGAATAATATTATATAAGTTGTGTTTAAATCGTGTATTTAGAATATAATTTTTTTTTAAATTGTTACGAACAAGTCACTTTAGTAAAACCTTTGTTTTAAATAAACATATTAAAATATACAAATATAAATATTCAAACTCGGTGACGTATTACTGCCTGGTTCACCAGATTCATATTAAAAGAATTCAAGTATAGTAGATATGCAGATATTTATTTTGAAAAGTATTTGAGTACAAATACAGATGTGCACTTTAAAATGTATTTATAGATACTTTCAATTTTTTTTACATAAAATATGTTTTACTTTGTGAATCAACTAACCCAATTTTTCTAGCATTTTATAATACATTATTAATGTTGTAAATTAATTTCTATAGATCATGTGTGCACCCTTTTTTTATTTTGCCTGATTGCATTGAAAATATAAAATATATTAAATTAAAAAAAAATAAAAAGTATTTGATTTTAAATGTAGATACTTTATGAGAAGGTAATTAAAATACTTTGTTCAATTACCTGCTCTTTAGCTATCCCTGTCCTTGATGGCTAGGCTCAACAAATTTCAAAATACACCACTCTCTCACTGTCAATGTAAATTTGTAGTGTACTTATCAAAATAATATTGATAATGAGCAACATTCATCGTATAAGGTGGTAAATTGGTAAACATATTACATTTATCCGTCGTTTTTATTTTTTTAAAGAATCCTATTATTTTTTTTTTAATTTTGCAAAATTAAACATTAGGTACTTGAAAATTCCTTACAGTTTTATTTATGTAAGTACCGGACAGTATTTCAGTATATCATATATTTATATTTATTTTGGAAGTACGATAAGTCTTCATAATGACAATATAGTCTAAATCGTACCTAAATACATTCTGACAACACTTGTTCAAAACAGATTTCAGTTTGAAATACAAAATATTTTTAAGGTCAACATTTCTTTGTATAGGATGACAGAGAAACAATAATAATTTCTTTGTTTAGGATGGTGGATAATCAAATAATTTCATTGTTGTCAAAGTTCCACATTACTGCATAGTACGTTTGACCTTATCGTTAAATCTGTTTGTTTTAATTTAGCAAAGGTTTATCTGGTGGTGTTAGTTTGTAGATCATCAATATACATCAAAACAACGTTTCATCACGTTTTTGAAACAGAAGCTTATCATATTAATTATGCGAGTTTAATATTATGCCACTATACTGTAACGTATGATACCTATAAGTATATGATGGAGGATAAGGGTTTAGCAAAATTACTAATTGAACAAAATTATATATACTTTTTGAGTTATTTATTATTAATGGAAACTTTGTAATAGCTGCAGTTATTTTTAGTTTGTTTTGATCAATGTTAAATTATTAACGATTCTGAAAAATGCTTGAAGCGATGCATTACTTATTGTATGAACCAGGTGTCTATGTGCCTACATCGTCTTCAAACCGAGAATGTATTTTTTAAATTACAAATTTAAATAAAAATATAGGTACTTAGTAAAAGAATTCGAAAAATGTCTTTAATCAAAAGTGTAATATAATACATATTAATTTGATAAATCGAAAAACGCATAAGCAGTTAAAAACGCATAGGTATTTCAAACTATAAACCTACGAATCGTAATGACATTTTAACAATGTTCCAGTCATAAAATACATTGATCAATTATATTAAAATAAAATTAAGTCTAATATCAATAGGTACCGTCGTAAATTCGATATTTTCCGAGGTGATTACTGATTCATATTATGCCAAGTGTACAAAAATAAAAAAAATAACATTTGTAGAGGTAAGTATTTTGATTGGAATTCAATTGAAATTGAATACGTTATTAATAACAAATTTAAAAACCGTGAACTATTTTGGAGAAAGGCACACAAAAATGCTATAATATAATGTAAGTTATAATAGTAATATGAATACCTGCTAACCTGCTAGAGTATAATGAGACCAAAATTGATGATTTTTAATATTCATCCGTTCACCATCGATAAAAATAATAGTTAGAGTTTACGTTGATTTCTATTTAATTCATAAGTTTTAAAATTAAGGTTCGGATTTATCATTTATGTGAACTAAAAATCACAGCATCGTTGTTTAAAATAATATGTGTTATGTCTTTATGTACCAAAATGGTCAAATAAAACGATGTTTTTTTAAAGTTAAAATAAGTAGGATTTTGGTTTTAAGCTAATATAAAACTATTAAGGCTATCATTATTTATTCGTTTATTATTGTATATGTTTTGTACAACTAAAATTTAAAAGAAATAACACAAAAATCATACTAAAATGCTGAAAAAAATAGTAGAATATAAATAAAAATTAAATAGGCAAACTTTGAATTTATCTTCTTTGCTTCTATCAAATAGGCAGTCATTATTAAAATCTTTATTTTCTCAAAGTTGAACATAAAGTGTTTATATGAATTAAAATGGACAATATAATTCTATAGGAACTCCAATGTAACCTTCAAATTGTGAAATAAACTCTGAAAATCTAAATGCTGTAAAATGTTGAAATATGCATGAAAATGGCTTAAAAAAATGTGTGTCTTTAATCTTTTACCTTCTGAATTATATCGTGTGCTTATATAGAATTCAGTTTGTACGAATAAACTATTGACCAGTAAAAATATGCAAATGCATACAAATCCGAGTCCTATATAGACTTATAATTTTCTTAGCAGTCTGCGAAAGGCATAAATTCGTAAATGTATATTTTGAATATAACTTTTCAATTAAGAACATTGTTTCATTCTTAACTTTATTTGTTTCGTTATTCTTTTATTTATTTACTCGTTTATATAAAAGTACAAGAATTTATGTCAATTTAACAACATTCGAAGTAGTAAAGTACCTATTGATTTTAGCTCAAAGCATTTAATTCAAGTATTTTGTTACCTTTTCCCCTCGTCTTGAACAACAGCATGAAGGAGACCAGGTTAGCATTGCTACCCCTCAAATATTGTATTGCCCAACTATAACGAATATAGTCATACCCTGATTATTTTTAGAGTACTTATCGGCTAACTGGGATTAATATTGTTGAACAATAGTAATGATTTCGTTTTCATAATATATTCACTATTCATTATTATTATTAAAATCGAATTAGGGGTTATTATTGCTATATTTTATTATATCATATGCTAAGCTGTAATCGTAATTATAATCTGTCATTTGTTTATACTTTAAAAATGAATAGATCGAGATTAACTATTTATTAAACAAATTATGAATTTAACGTCAAGCTAGTTTTAACTAAAAACATAATGCAGAATACTAACAATTTTTATACACTCATTTTTAATTTGTAACTATTTTTTTTAGCGTTATATTTTAATTTAATTTTAATAGTTTTTATACAATTTGTTCTAGATAGGTAAGTACTGTAAATGTGTAATGTCCGCAGTTACAATCAGGAAATTATATACTAATTACCATGTATGATAATAAACTTCCACTCCAGTGTAACCATACGAATCATTAAAATTACCAAGAGATACGGTGGTATACCTCAATTAGACTACGCGTGCATACATTATAAATTCTGAACAGTTAAGACCGCTTGTCACCATTTAACAGGTACTGCGAATCTAATGTGAACCTATGTTTGTATTGAAAACTGTAACTGTTGAATTAACTTAGGAAATGTACGTGTTTCGTAAAATGTTAAATAGGTGCATAATAATATATTTTATCTGTTTTATTTTGAGGTGAAAAAGACAAAAACTACTATACGTTCGTACAAGACCTGCACATCGATAGTTTAAGAAACAAAAATTATGTCAATCATTTATTTTACGGCTTTTAATAAAATGTCTAATGTTTCATAATAGCATCGTTTGTAAATAATGTGGATTTCGTGACGTGAATGGGCTTACTACATATACTATTGTATGTATACTTACCTAATCGAACAAGGTACCAAGTAACGTAGACATATAAGAAACACTGTCAAGCCCACTGCAAAACAATAATATAGACGCTTAAATAAATCCTATAGAGCTGCAGGTAGCATGATAAAAGTCGAAAACAATAATATATTCGGCACAAGAGAGATCACAAGAGACAACCAGTATAGGAAATTGCACGAATCGAAAAAAAATTAAAAACGAAAAAAGCCAAATCCCGAAACAAACAGGAAGGTATAGTTGCAGAGGGATAAAACGATTTAAGACAAACAGGCGAACTGGACACGCCGAATGCGTGGGATTAAAGAGATTTTCGACCACATAATATATTATACACCGTGGTCGAAGTAATAATACTACTTTAATAATAATAAGGGTATATAATACCTGCCAACGGCCGACTTTCCTCGTCCCTCTCCAAACTAGGTTATAACCGTGGAATAACCAACATATTATTCTCGAACCCCATTATATTATACCTATGTCATAATGTGGACATTATGCAGCTAAATAGAGATCGCGGTTACAAGTTAGTGCCTCACGGCAGCGTGCGTAATTGCGGCACTCGGCCGCGATTTTCTCTGAGCGGATGGAGGGGTGGAAATCAATCAAATAACACGCAAACCCGTGAGGGTCGAACACCACTACCACTATACCAACCATACCACTACCAAATACATCTGTCCGATGGGCACTTCATATTCAACTTCACCCCGTCTTCTCTCGAGTAGAATACATACTTGTAATACCTGTATAGTAGTAAATACCAATAGACGATCCTAAAATGTCCATTATTATAGGTTACAAAATAGTAGTTTCGTGCAGAACTGTGATGTTATAATACATCAGTATGACAGTATCCATCGTCCGTTTGCAGTCCTACATGGTGCAGGTAATGATTAACTGTTTATCTTTAAGTTAAAGCAATGAAAAATAATTAGGAAAATGTATTGTAGGTAGGTAGTTAAAAAAAAAAAAACGATAAAATAGTATGAAGAAGAAAAGTATACTCTAAAAACACTGAATGTTATTAAAAATATTTCGAAATGTATTATATTAGGTACATCACTGTATTATTACATTAAATATATAAGTAATAACACAATTTTATTTTTCGTTCCAATTTTTGTTTCACATTTTAGCGTAATAAATGTAATAGTATAACAGAAAGTTAATATTTTAAATAGTTGTTTCTTTGAAACCTAATGTTACAAACTTAAAAATAAAACTTAATTAAAACTTTCTAAGAACTAGAATTAAATTACAAAGTTTGCAGAAAATGAGAGCTTACAGCTCAACAGCTACTTTTGAATGTTTGCTAAACTGAAAAACAATGTATGATATTAATAGAGATACCTATGAACGATAGTTTCAAATAATAGAAATATAACCCAAAAACTAAAAACAACAAAATAAAATGAATGTATACTACGAAACAAATGTATGACTGCATGAACAAAAACTTTTATAAAGCTATAAGAGAAAAAATAATATGCTCATATTTGAACTTAACTTCATAATCTCCCCATTGGAGAAAATCAGGATGTGACTTCCGGATGTTTACTTCCGAATAAGTAAAATGTAAAAGATTGGTTTTTTAATATTAAAATATCGTAATGTATAATACACTTTTCTAACTTTAGGGGCTAATAATAAGATTTCATAAATGATTCTTAAAACTTTTAAATTCTAAGAGGCATACTATTTTCTTTTTTTGTTGAGAAAACGGTAAGTATACATTACAAGCGCTACTCTACTATTCTAGACCAGCGGTTCCCAAACTTTTACGACCACGGCACTCTTAAAAAATTGTTTGTGTTTCGCGGAACCCTAATGTCTAATCCAACTCAACTACAATTTTTCTAAATAAAAAAAGGAAAATCAATTCTCTAAACTCTCAAGTCTAAATAATATTTTAATGATATTGTTAATAACTTTTCATTATTAAACTTAGTTTAAAAAAAATTTTCAATCAAACATTTTTTAAATAACAACATTAAATTAACATAATTTTCTCAATAATCTCATACATCTGGCGGAACCCTAGACATTGTCCCACGGAACCCTAAGGTTCCGCTTAACACACTTTGGGAAACGCTGCTCTAGGCTATAGAAACTTAACTATAATAATTATAGGTTATACGCATTGTTTAAAGTAGAAGCAATTTACCCGAGGAGTTCTTTTTGAAAACGGAAACAACAATTGAAAAAAATGAGGCAAATACTTACATACAAGTATTCAAAAAAAATATTTACCATTCGTCTGTAATTCGAGGACCAACTACATATCAGTACTGCTTTTTTTTAGAGAAATGATTTATAATCACTTTCTGTAAACGTATAGATGGACACCAAACCCAATGGCCCATACGAAAATCTCCATATCACATATTTTGCACGATCGGTCGAGACTTCCAGAGTTCGTGAAAATCGATGACTGCTACGATTGCTGCAAATGATCAGATAGATAAATAATAACAATATAGTGAATGTGTACTTTTGCATAACATTTAGTGATTTAATTGAAGTATAAGCACAGGTGATGTTTTTTCATCAAATAAATCAACTCGTTGAACTGCGCATCTCAAACATATTACAATGCTATACCGCGGGTAATGTACCGTTCATATTATTATATACCTACCCATACTTATTTTTAGTGATTGTGGGTTTGAGTTACACCGTTTAAATTGTCATCGCGTGATATTAATTACATTTAATACTCGACTACTGCTCGCCGAAGCGACGAGCTCGGCACCTACAGCTATTTACACGCGCGAAATGCGTGCTACCAATTTATCTTGTCACCTCGCGTCGGTTTATAGAATTATTCGTCGACACCATTGGCTACCACTTGCAATTGCCAGGTATTCTCCACAGTCACGCTCACACCGATTTTAGTGATTTTTCCATCCAGTCGTTGTCCCATATACGATACTCGATGATTGACTCGACCACTGTACATTATTGTATACAATGATAGTGTGACGTTATAATATATTGGTAATAATTCTGATAGTTGACTTGCTCGGCGGTAATTACAATTATAATCGGCGGTAACAGAGCGCGTGCGTCTATTATCCAACCCGCGCAGTGTATAATAGGTACGTAGGTACATTGCTATAATAATACACAGAAATCTGCATAATTGCGTATCATCAAATCGGAATGCGAAAGTTCATTAAGTCGCAGCGACGACGACGACCGACTGTCTCTGCTCGCGCCGGGCACACGCTCGTGTGATATTATAATATTATTAAACTGGTACAACCGATCGAATAGTTGATGCGCATCGTCCGGCGGTAAAACTAATTAGGTAATCGTAAAACATTAGACGGATAGAATGTACAGTGGCCGTGTTATAACGTTATTATTATTTCAACGATAGACCTTGCTGCAGTGGTGTGCCAGAAGAAAGTTCGTCGGTGCTTACGAATACAAAATAAACACGAAAACGCGAGCCCCGCTTTTTGGTTGTTTGCGTAGTCCAATCCATGTACACGGTTCATCCGTCAATCGCATTTACCTACCGTAAATTTTGATTATAATATAATATACGATTTCGCTGCGTTTCCCGCAATGCCAGAAATTGTAAATATGTAGGTACCTACGCCGAATAATATTCCGCGAGTCGGGTACGAAAGTTTCCCGAGTGCTCAGCAACTACTGGATTTTATTAATTTGTATACATCTAAACATAAAGTAAAAAAAAAAAAACCTGGGGGTTGAACACCCACTCCCCGATCGTGTGTACGCTGCTGATACATGTGCGTTTTGCGCTGTTTGTAAAATTTGATGTCCGATATTAACGTAGCTCATCTTCGTCTAGACTGCGGTGGAAAATATTAAAATATGAATAGTGGATGCTATATCATTATAAAGTTTGAAACACAAACTTAAAAAAGTTCTGATGGCGAAAATTATGTGTGTCCAACCATATTTGGGAGTGCTCTGACAGTATTTATAACAAAACGAGCTCGACATCTGTTGTTTGGTAAAAAATTCGGTGACATAAAGTTGTGCGGTTGGAGTAAAGTTGCAGAGCAAAAATTAAGAAAGCTCTCCCGGCAAGAATGAAGTCCAACAAAGTCGGGCAGTATTCCAACAATCATTCAAACAAGTAACCATTATTGGACATTGTATTACATGGCCATACGTAGTAATTACGACTAATTAGTAGTGGAACACTGGAACGACTGGAACAGTGATTAAATCAACTAGGTAGCCGAAAATAACACTGCGTAGAGATTCAAAAATAGAAAAATATTATCAAAACCTCTAGTTGTGTTATGGTACACGGCCAGGGGAGGGGGGATCTTACACAAAACTTATTTTCTATTTACGCCACACCCTGTATTTATTAACATTTTACACATTTCAGTACAAAATGTTTAAATTAATCTTTTTCAGTGATTTAAACTAGCAAATTTTACAATGGTTTATTATTGCCCACTGCGGTCACCGAGCTAGGCACCTACACATTTTTTTTTCAATTATCATACCATTGTTTTAAATTTAAATTCAATAATTATAGTTAGTACAATATAATACCACAAAGCGCCGAAGCTCATGGACTTGCATCTGATTTTAATTTTTGTTGTGCGATAAAGCAATCGAGGGTGATTCGTTGTTCAACGATAATCCAAATAGGTAGTATATCTACAAACCGTTGAATAATTATTTCATCGAGTTTGAAAAATAAAATAAAACAAAATTTAGCAGTTTTTCGCCGGACGTCACTAGTTTAACCATCAGCTGTTCCACCCCGATTTAGTTAGATATAGAACACTGTCCTCGGTATAATTTTTCGACTAAATCTATGGCTATAATATTATGTACATTAAGTTGTAAGTCGACCCACTTCGGACGAGTGCGACGAGACGTCAACAGAAAGGTTGTAATAATATCATCCATAATTTGAATTATATTTATTATTATATTACAATAACGCGATTCTTATATTTTATTCTAATTTATAATTGTTGAAAAAAATATCATCTGGAATTTGAAACATTATCGCTGAAATCATTTTCTGTCGTCAATGGAAATATTTAAATGTGCATATTATAATTTTGTTTTTCAACTCCATATAGTTGTTTTGATTAATATCTCTGTATATCTGAATTTTACTCGGTCACTAAATTTTTGCTATTGAACGTGTGATAATCGGGCATACACATTCAGTCAATGTAGACTCCTATACTTGTATACAATTGATAATTTATGGGAAACATTTTGTATATTTAGTGGTGATTTGAAAATAGTCCTTGACATTTTCATTGATTATTTATTTTTGAACTATGTATGTTATACTTGGTAAATTTAAAAAAAAAAAAACTATTTGTTTTAGTTTTAATGTAGTTTTGGTCTGTAGTATATTGGGTTAAGTATACCAAACGATTTTAATAACATTTCAGGAACATTTAATTACTAAAAACTCGTTTCAAACAATTTAATGATGTTTGTTATAAAATATTATGTAACATAAACGGATATTATAACTACGAAATTGTTATTTTTATTGATATTTTTTGGTTACTCCGTATTGGTATAAAGTATAAAAATCATTTATTTTTCAATTTAAATTTCAATATAATAATATACATTTCAGGATAAACTGCAACATAAACATAGCTTTAAAAAACAATTACTCAAAACAATATCACATTTATTAGCAGCCCTTGGTGAACATAGTAACACATTATACTAAACAAATCTAAAAAAAGCAATTCTTCGAAAATTTATCCATTAAATTAATTTTTCCGCGACCAATTTAATTTGTTTGCTTTCTAAAGATGACTTTTTATCATATTTATACAAACAAATGAAAAATAAACCGAATTTTCAACAGTAATTTAATTTTTGTGGAGACTATTTTTAACTTAACATTTTAGTCGTGAACATTTGCAGATTGTATAGGTATAAATATTATTTTGGTTTATAGATGTAGATTTTTTTAAGTTGAAATAAATTAAAAAGTAAATTAAAATCGTTTGTTTTTAAAATATATTAAAAATAAATAAATAATATAATTATTGAGTATTTGTATTTCCTAGGTATTTAATTAAAATGCACAATCAATCTGGTGTTCATGTTTGATATTTGCCATTCATTGATTGATCCTTTTCGAGACGACGAATAACCGCGGGTTTCAACATCATAATAATAATATATTCTCGGGTTGTATATATTAACCATCGAACATAATATTAAAAGTATTTTAATATATATATATTTGAATAGTTGATATAAAATTATGACCTCGACTGATGGCACAACAAGGAGAAATAATTAATTAATTAAATATAAATAATATAGTGATTTCTGATCGGTGTTTTTCCATAATGGTTCGCAAAGAAAATATAGAAAACGTATTAAAACTGTGGAATAAACTGAAATACCAATCAGCTGTAATTTTCTCTCTCGTTGTTATAGTTTGTACCAATCCCACTTTTAGGAACTAAAGTTTATGTCGATGTGATTTTTAATTATAATTCATTAGGTCATTGTCCAATTATAATATGATTTAATTAAATCAATTAATGTGTATATGTGTTCATTTGAATAGTGACTATGTTCAATGTGTAGTACTATATTTAATGCGAATTAAAATAACAACTGGGTTTTCAAATTAATTATGGATGACAAAAATGTTTTACAGCCACTCCATTGACAACATCAAACTATATTATTTTTATAATAATTATTTAACTTAATTAGCTCTGTTGCAGAAGCTCATAATTAATTTCAAGTACTATTGGGCACTGAAGCGCGTGTAGGATATGTATATACTTTGGGAACTTTTAGTATAGGAATTAAGTGGATAATGTTGCAACTACCCTGCCAAATTTCGGTTGGTCAGGTAGTTAATACAATTTTAAGTCACTGTAAATACATACAACATACATAGTGTTGTATAATATACTAAAAATAGCCAATAGAGACAACGATTTGGATAGTTCGTCTTCCAACACGTACGAATAACAATGTATTGTATATTATTCATAATAAATACACAACTTTCACTTGGAAAGTCATTGTGAGCTGATCCAGATGGAAAGCACACAGCTGTAGGTACTTTTCTTGATCGAAAATCGAATTAATGATAATGAAGTTGGTTGACCGCTCTCATTGACCCTACGCGAGTTTCATTAAGCCCGGCCGTTGGATTAAGCTCAGGTATTATATAAGCGCAAAATATTGATTTAGAATAGAGGGGGTTGAAATTCCAATCATAAATACGCATAATCGATTCACGAGGGGTATTGCCCTTCTTGTTATTCCCCGTATAATGTCTGTAAAAATGTCTAAGTACCTATTTGTATTTGATAATACATATATGCTGTACGGCACTTGTAGGTACAATTATTATAAGTTTGAATATCATCATATTCATAAGTAATAAATAACTAGTAGGTATAAATGTATAATAATCATAAAAATACAGAACATTATTGTCTTAATAATACCTAGATAGGTAGGTACTTAATAATTAGTAATTACTACAAATTGCTACCTAATACTTATTATATGACTGTAATATTATAATTTATAATATAATAGAATAAATATTACATTATCATTGTATTATCATTGGTAATAAAGCACGTCAACAACTTTTATTATATTTCCATTAGTATCGTTTATTGTGTAGCTCGGTGTAGGTGTGTGTTATTGTCTATTATACATAGTGAAACCCATAATTTCACTTTTATCAACATTTTTTTTAAATAAAACAATTAACAAATTGGAACAATTAATTTTGTCTTTAATCTTAAATAATTTTACTTAATGAAGCAAAAAATAGTCATTTCTTGTCTAATGATATACCTAAGTACATACCAATATACAAACAATAATTATTGAGGTAATTCGCGTAATGTGAATTGTGCCTATGACAGTTACGACTGTTGTTGCTAATTGCTATTAATATATTTTAAGTTATACTTTGTGTAAAGAAAAAATAACCACCCTTTGCTTGTTTGAACACGGTAGACCATTTTTTTAACATTATACAATTATCAACTTAATAAGGTTGTTGTGTTTGAGATAAACGCAACTTTGTATATCTTTTAATACTAAAATTGAATCATAGTCAAGCCTCACATAGTGTATTTTTTTTTACTTCACCTAAAAAAAAATAGTAAAAATATTTATGATTAATTATCAAGAATTTAATATCTGTATTATACGTTATTCATCAATATTTATCTCAACTTTTGAAACTTTTAAATTTTTTCATATTAGAACTCATAAACTTTCTTTTGTGTAAAATTATATACATTAAGAATTTAATTTAAATATCTAGACTATGTGTAGTCTCTAGACTATGTGTAGTCAGAAATGTCGTATAAAATTCACAAGAAGATACTAAAGAAGATAATAAATTGGTTATGAGTTAGATATAATTAATTTACAATGAACCATTTTATGGACTATATTTAAGACTAGGTAATATAATTATTGAATCTAACATAGAAACAAATTTACAAATGCCACTGCCTAAATGTTAGATCAAATATCATACTTAGATTTTCAATATTGTGTTATTTTATTCCATTAGATTTTAGTGTGATTTATCCATTTAAGTAACCCTAAATTTATATATTACATAGATTATAATTTGTATAACATTTATAAATGTAGATATCTATATATAAATAAATAAAAAACCGGAGAAGTCATTCTGCTGAAGCTTAGTAGCTGTGTAAAGTGTACCTTGTCATTAATTGTATTTATTGTAAATACAACTTTATAAAAACATTTATAGTTTTTTTAAAACAATAATAATTACATTTTAAAAAAAGAAAAAAAGAGCGTTCGTAAGTCACTGTAATGGATGTTTTAAAGTTTAATTAAACGATAAATAGTTGAATACAAAAAACAACTGAGTGAAGTCAGTCTATATATTTCTAAGGATATTATATTAGATATATTTAGTGCTGTGAGTTAGGTTATATATTAGCAATAAGGTAAGTTGAATTATTTTCTTTCAAAAACAAATCAAATATGTTATACTAGCTGTCCCGTCACGGAGTTGCCCGTGTATTATATAGCTGTACAAAAAAACTATATTTTACCCCTTTAGAGGTCAAATGTTGAAAAATAATTTCTTAGTGTGCCCCTACATTGCTTAAGGAACCTCTGAACAAAATTTCAAGTCTATATACCCAGCGGTTTCGTCTGGTGATGAGTGAATAGGGACTCACCGCCTATTAATCTCCTATATGTATATAGATAATAATATAATTCAATTAAATATAAAATAAAATATTATTTCATATACGAGTACCTATTTAATGATTAACAGTATTTCTTTGCTGTTAATTATTTATGAGTCGATACAAACATACTGTAGAACGGTAAGAATAGGTTCGAGGTATAAGTATTTTAAAATTAATCTAAAAATATTGAAACAATTTCATTGAGTATAGTAAATAATAATATGGGTAAAGGAGAAAAGTACCATTTCTCAAGTAATAATGAATACGTTTTTTTAAATTATTACAGCAAAATTACTTAAATCATTTTTGTTTAAATAACCAATATTGCAAAATGTGTACTGTTGCATTTGTATTTAGAGATTTGAATGTAATAACAACGGGCGGCTTTCATTTGGCCTTTCAATGACCCAACATAACATATCGTTTGGGCGAATTTATACATATCATTAGGGCGAAATTTACATGGACCCCTAATTTATCTAATACGCTTTCCTTTCCATTTTTAAAAGACTTAGGACTTTCAGTTAACTCTAACTGCAGATATGGTTAAAAAATATATATTATGTTGTTCTATAAAATTGTTTTTACTAGCATGGTATCTCATATGCCCCATTTGTTTAATATGCGTAATATATTGATGTTTTGTTTATTGATAGAATCCATTTTTAGTAAGGTTTCTGTTTGAATTTCTTTTAAAATATTAACTACTTGATAAACATTAGGATGTGGTTGATAAAATTATGAGTTATAATAATTACTGTGATATTATTCAGCCCCGTTAGTAGGAGGTTCGTCAGTTGATACTTTTGCCCACAGCAAAGGTGGGAATTTAGCATCTTTTATAATATAATTATTTAGAACATTGTCTGAATAATCAGAAATATCGGTCGGACAAATAGACATCAACTCTGTAAATCCATGTTGAATTTGATCTGATGATAAGCGGTAAGCCAAAGAAACATTTTCAGCCCATCACCAATTTCTGATAGTTATTGTTCAAGTAGTGCTTATGCAAAACAGTATTTCGCTGAATTTTCTTAAACCAATTTCGTGCAAGATGAAAGACACAGCAAATAATTTGGCCATGTTAGAAAGTATTGTTATTATTATCACACTTTTTTCTTGATTAACAAAGTTAATGTACGTAAAATAATGTATACGTAGGTATGTTACTTCCCTAATATTCAATAATTCATAAATTCACCTACACGATCGGTTAATTTCTCGCCCAAATGACGTATGCTTCACTCAAGTAAATTTTGGGTTATTCGCCCAAATGAATCCCGCCCATAAAAACTTATGAGGAATATTGTATTGAATTTACATTCAATTGTGTTAATAGTTTTTATTGAATAAAATTGAAAAATCAATACATTTTTAACTACATTGCGTAATTATTTTAACTAACAAGTTTTTTTAATTTTGACGTATTTTGTCAACATTAGAACTTCAATTGCTTACGAATAAAAATAGTGACAAAATATTTTGAGTATATTTAATTGTCTAAAAGTATAACTTAAGAGTTATGAGGAATCTTGTTTTTAATTTTTATGTTTTTTGACATAGGATAAAATTGTTAATTACTCTTGTAGAAAAAAACTAAAAAATTCAATATGCCAAATGCCTATAAATATAGCTCAAAATTAGTATAAGTATTTAAAAATTCTCACAGTGCTAAAAAATGATAATTTCATGAAATGCTTTAAGTTTTTACGATCGACATCTTTTTAATAATGAAAAAATAGCAAAAATCGTTATAAATGATAAATTGTTATTATACATTTAAGTAAGCAATTAAAAATTTGAATTTCGAAACAATCATTAAAAATGTATGTTGCTTTAAGGCAAACTTTTTTTGAATTCCAGCAACAAAAACTTATGAGAAATTTGGCTATACATTTTCAATCCTTAGATATTAAAATAAAAATGTAATGAATTTTTAATTAAAAACTAATTTGTAGTATTCGTGTTTTTGACGTATTTAGAGCAAACTAACCTAACGTTGTATTCAATTTTCAAGTTATTTTACTCATAAACATAAATTATGTTATTCGTAACTAAAAAAAACGACGAATTGTTTTGAGAAATTTTTATAATTTTTAGTAAATGCAATCTTAAATATTTGTAGAACATTTAAAGTCATTACAGTTATTAATTTTTAAATTATAACAAAAAATCTGTTTTTGCGTAATTAGTATTTTTGTATTAATTTTTTCTTTTACCTGTCCCGATTATTTTGAAAGTACTTTCTACATTTGACCATCCGGGGCTCAAAAATCTTAACGTTAAATCAACTCAGATTTACTTGCAGAAATCTCCTTCAAAGTTGGAGATGGAAAAGTGTTTTGTACCACTTGAGTAAAATATAATATATACCTGTATAATAAACATCCATATTATATCTATACATATAAAAGAAAATCGTGTTAGTTACACTATTTATAACTCAAGAACGACTGAACCGATTTAACTGAAAATTGGTGGGGAGGTAGCTTAGAACCAGGAGACGGATATAGAATACTTTTTATTCCGTTCCCTTGGAACGTGACATAAAACGTGGTATAACGAAACGCAACTGACAGCAAAACGATTGTACGGCATAGCTACCTGCAACTTGACCTTTTTGTCCGTCAAATTATGTGTTTGATCGGCGTGTAGATATTAATTGTTCCGAGAAGTAAGATTCGACAATCTATTCTTAATTTTTTATAAGAAATCAGTATTTTTGTTGTTGTTTGGTGGCCATTGGTTATCGGGCAGACCGGGTATATAAGCCATACCCATACGTCAAATCAAATTTATGCAAATTGCCTACCAAGGTGCAGGCTGAGTTGCACTTATATAGCCGCTCATCGGCTTGTCAACGATCAAAATAAAAATAATAATAAAACATAAAATAGAGTATGCTATGCACCTTGCAGGGTCCGTAATCCACCTCAGGTGGATTGCCTACCTGATAATAATCTGCTCGCATTATCACAAGCGAGTTTCATACATAGAGTTGGCATTTTTAACAGGTTAACTGCCATGTGTACCATATATGGTACACTGTTGTATTATTGCCAAGCAATTAACGAGCAACGAATTGCACGGGATCATCTAGTATGTATGTATATATACATTTTATAAGACACGTCATTTTAAAACCAATACATTCGTTGCTCTGCTCATAAAAATGTGTGAAATATGACTTATTGGTTGATTATTTTCGAATGTTAAATCGTTATAAGTTATAACCGTTACTACGCAGTAATGAGCAATAACAAGTATACATTTTAAAATAACGGAAAACGCGTGTAATTTTATTTTTGTTGTTGAGCTATAAATCACACTCATACAAAAAAATTAAATCCCTATAATATGCATTTGAATGTAGGTTATCAACGAGGTAAAGACATTTCGAATTAAATAGAATAAAAATTGCATTAGGTTACCTATACCTATAACAATATTAAATTAATTTAAATGTTAAACTAATTGAATTTCGAACCACCTGCAAATATATATACATGTAGTATTTACCATTTTATTTAACGATGCAATTATGGAATAAAACAATAATTAATGATCAACAAATATGCATGAAAATGCGGTAGAAAAAATCTGAACAATTTATGACCAAGTTAACTATACCATTAAATTACCTAAATAAATATACTAAAATGTATAAAGAATTTTTGGTTTTAGCGTATTTTTAATTACTTTAAAAACAAAATCATAATAATATGCACATCAAACAAATTTAGTTTTGACTAATAAGTGAGACGAAAATATCATAATCATATTAAATGTTCAAATACAAAACCAATGATATTACACCAAAATTCATAAAAAAAATTGAACGTGCTGTCGACATGTTCTATTCTCAACACTGGTATAAAAGAGCAATCGAAATACAAACTTCATAGAAGTTAATAATTAGTAGTCTTAAATCGCATTTAAAATGGTATGGTTTAAGTTAAAAACAATTAAATTATAAATGACGAAATTGTAATCAATTATACTTTCAAAAGAGATGAATTTCCATTAGTAGAAGTGGAGAGCATATATTTTGTTTATGGGGACAGCGATTGTCTACTTAATAATAAATATTATAAACTACTTGCACCTACATAATAAGTGTTTAAGTTGAAAACGGACTAATTTTAAATTATATAATCTTTTATTTATAAATACTTCATTTTGTTTTAATTCAACTAGTAAAGGCAATATTAGTTTTATGAACCACTTTATATTTAGAACCTTACACAAAAATATATCGTACTTGAGACATTGAGATATGGAGTAGTTGAGGAAAAAATAAATGCTCTTGAATGCCTTTAAGAACATCCTTACTAACTTTCTTATTATTTTGTTTTATATTGTCTATACTTACTACAATGTTGGTATTCGATGTTCTACAATTTTTGATTCACCCTCATCAAATATTAATTATAATTTTTTATCTCGTCCATTTTACAGTGGAATCCTTACATCTACGTCACCGCTGCACGTGCCAATATTATAGTATTATGTTTTTAAGTTGCCCGGGACATTCACATTTGTAACATTATGTTAATTTATTTTATTATCATTATTGTTGTTATATTATTATATGTTCTTTATATTCGTCATTTGTATTGTCACGACAAAATCTTCATAGTCGTGAATAATATGTAGATACAACCGCATTGATTAAAATTCTTTCAGGTTATTACGGTGCGCGTTATCTGATGACGAGAACAAAATAAAACTGTTCACACATAATATGCCAACAAAAAGTCAATGAGCCTTATATTTTACGATGTACCTACTACCTACTTACATATTACGTTAGCATAGTAATAGTCACCATCGGACCACATATCGGAAATTAACATCTATCCGATTTCGGGATAATATCATTATGTACTTAATATTCTCGAAGTGTAGTTTCGCTTCATTTGTAGACCCGCGGAGATCCACAATACTAGCGTACAATATAATATATCGAGGATAATGTACTAAGGTTCATTTTTTTTTTTTTTTTAAATAAATGTATGTTATATAAAAATCATTAATTAAATGACTTTTATAATCACAGGGCATACTCTGGCTTCCAGCTAAAATATTGAACAACTAATACATCAGATGTGAAACATTAGAAAATATGTGAAATATAATATTATTATAGACTATAGTTACGAACACAAAATACCTACCAATATTATCAAATAATTATATGAAGATATTTTATGAAAAAAGTTTTTGAACCAAGTTCACAATATTACGGCTTGTGACTTAAAATCTTAACACATATAGGTAATATATTATTACAATATTAATTGTATATACAAATCGTAGACAGCGATTTTATGAATATTATATTACTACAGAAACACTGAATAAAAACGAACTACATCAGCTGTGACGCTGCAGTGTTCTGTTTAATTTCAATGATAACTAGATGTTTGTTTAGGTACCTTATCATTTTTTGCGAACGATATTGTATAATTTATTGTCCATGACAAAATTGTAGTGTCATGATATTATAAGATAACGCATAAATAGCTTTACATTATGTCTACTGAAAAGCTAATTTACTATACTGCGCGCATGGTTTCAACTGATAAATGTGTTTTTCATTTTCCCTTGGTCTTCGTTTTGGCGATTCTGGTTCATAATTGAATGCCATGGAATAAAATAATATGTATATTATTAATTTGTCATCTAATTTTTTGTGCGTGCAGTCGCGTGCCCTACACGCCCCCAAGGTCCGCCTATACGAATTCCAGACACGTGGTAATGTTTTGCTTTCAAAAAATGTCAGTAAATAATATACAAATCAGCACATGGCTCAAACGCTCCTCACATCGGTTCCTTTTCATGTTGTTATATCGTGGTTAACATACTTTCGAAATGTAATATGTGTCATTGCGGACATTTACTAGTTAGTAGTTGGTAATGTTATCTCGAAAAATAATAAACAGTTAGACAGTAAACAACTCTCTTCGTCCACAGCTGGCAAAAATAATGGTAAATAATTATTATGGCTTATAAGTACCTCTGGTCCTACACGTTTAAATACAGCGATAAATATAAGCATACGAATAACAACGATCCCGGCCAAAGCTCGGGTTCTTAATGTTGTTTATGGTGTGATTTTTTTTAAATGATCAGTTTCTCTTGTTAAATTTATTAGCATGAATTTTAGACTGTTAAATTGTTTGTTATAAAATAAGATATAATTATACGTGAATACGAATCTCACTAGTAACCATAACTATAAATCTAAATATGTTATTTATTAATACAGTACAAACAATTAACAAAGCTTAAGTATATTCAAAAATATCTATACATGTATAGATGTCAATATTATACATGTATAGTATAATTTAATAATTTAAAGTATTCAAACTTAAAAATTCTATAATATAGAACAGTTTTATTGTAAGTTATACGATAATAATATAATAAAAGAAACTTAATCACAAACTACTTATTTTAAAATCATAGATTTAGTAAAAAGTACTAAGAACTATTGATTCATAAGTAATCAAATATAATAATATAAGTACTCCAAGATTTTTTTTTAAAAATGTATGCTGGATTTTAGATTTTTAGTTGTTTATATCATTATTTCATAGTTGTTTTAAATTTACAAATTTATTCTTACAAGTGTAGATGTATATAGTCATGTTTTTTGTTATACGTTTTTTTTTCAATTATTAAAAAATAAAAATTATTGGAAAATGCACTGTCATAAATTTTTTGTGTGCGTTGAAAGTTTAACTTTGACGAAATTCATTAAAAAATTTCAAATTATATTTTGCAAGTAAAAATGTCTAAGCTCATAATATTATCTAGTATTTTTACTTTAATAAAAACCATTACAATTACGTGCATTTTTATTCTATATACACAATTCAATTTTGAAAATATTTAGTCTAATTTTAAGCATTATATAATGTAGTGTTTTATGTACGTTATACCATATTACGAATCTATTCACACTTCTTACGTAGGTATTGTAGGGGCATACTCATAACTCTTAAGTTAAAAACGAATAATA
Source organism: Myzus persicae (assembly GCF_001856785.1). NCBI lineage: Eukaryota > Metazoa > Arthropoda > Insecta > Hemiptera > Aphididae > Myzus > Myzus persicae. The sequence goes on from NW_019104186.1 coordinate 75,439, forward strand.
ATAATAATAATAAATATAGCCAAAGTAGGTAAGTGGTAACCTGTATCTACATTTAATTTAATGACCTTCCATCTGCCACAATTTGATTATTGTATATTTGAATATCTATATACCTTATACTATCACTTTAATTTTTCCTAGTTATTTTTTTTTTAGAAATTGAGCTTACTAATTTTCAGACTTGCAGTATTAAGAGTATATAAGCTTCAAAATGCAGATTTTAAATATTCGGTAACGGCGTTATTAATTTCATGAAGTTCGAACTTTTCTTGTTAATTTTACGAATTTTGCGTAACATATACTAACATACGTAGTACATCATGAACTTATGTCTCATAGAATATGTATTTGTACAACTTATTGCAATGTTATAAAATCGATTTCGTGGATAAACTGGTATATAGATACGTCTTTAATGATAACAATATAATCGTTATTGACATATCGTTTTAAATTATATTTTTTTATAAGATTTAAATCTATATCTTTGAATACTTCCTATCGTTATTCTTATCTTATGAATCAGCGTGACTCATACGAATTAGTTAATTTGTAATGATGATTAACTAATTCTAAATGTTATATTTTAATATCTGAGAGAAATTATAAAACTATAAAAAAATTTAATTTATAGTACAATAGATATTATTATCATATATATTATTTACTATAATACTAGATACATTATTAGTCTTGGCATTTATTATGCTTAATTATATTAAAGCAGTTTAAATTACACCCTGCTCAAATTATAAGAAAGAAATCCCATTAGTTAATATAGTTATTGTATACAATTGAGATAACTCTGTGCGAAGACTACAGATTATACATGGCCAAAAATATTAATTCATATTGTTAAACAAATAATAACAATTAGATAATTATATTAAGTATATTTTATTAAACTACTATATTCATTAAAGATATTTTAGCGTTTTAAAATTCTTCAAATTTTTAACCAAATACCAGATTTTATGGCGTATCGTTTTTGATGCACACTACTGTATAAATATTAGGTATATCGTATAATTTGTGTACATATACGTAAACACATAATTATGTAATCATTTATATCGGATCTGTAATGTAATATATAGCAACATTTCAATTTTAGACTAAAAACTTTGGATACCCAAGAGTTACGTTCTTGGAATTGTTTTCTCGTTGTATTGTTCCTATACATACACCAAATGCAATAGTTATAAAATTAAATTATTTGTTTGTCGATTTTCAAATTGTTTTAACTTTTAATAGAACTTTAGTAGAAAGTATCAGAAACTTTGTCGGATTTATTTTTAAGGTCAAAGCTATATTGAGTATTTCGATCATAATAATATTGGGGATATAATAAAATATTAAGTCATCGTGGAATAAAAAAACAAGAATTTAGTCACTGCTCGAAGTTTATAGATTTACATTACTAGGTACGTAAATAGTCATTTCAAAGCTGTGTTTTAATAGTTATTAAATTATATGAATATTTTAATACAAGCCATGCGATATATAGATACATATATTTGAAGTGACACATTATAACATATATCTGCTAAGTACAAATAAAGAAGATATATATATCATAACAACACATTAGGTATTGATAATATGTGTGAATAATATAATGTATTTATCATGTAAGTTATACATATGTTATGTAGGCATTAACCTTTATACGAACGTATCATATGTTTAAATCACTAAATAAATTGAAACCACATTGAAGTAGGTATTTGATAAACTTGACGTATAAAATTACAATTAGGCAGGTAGGTGCACATAATTTAAGTTTTTATTTTTAAATAATTTAAGGTTCTTATATGATGTAGTTATGTGTGTAGTGATTGACTATATTTCGGACTCACTATACGATATCTATTTCATTTTTTTTTAGTAATTAATACTTAGATAGTACATGGATTATTTTTTATTAGTTTAAATATTAGTTTATTTATTAAAGATGTCAGTGTTAATAAAAAAACAATTATACGAAATGTTGAAATGTTTTTTCACTGCAATTTTATTATACATAATATGAATAGGATAACTTTTATATAGTACGAACACTTTAAATAAGAAAAATCAGGAAAGCATCAAAAGTCCGTAGAACTGTAAACTGATCTGCGCTCATGATCATCTTTCACATACGAGTACCTACTTCAGTAGGTACATATCTGTATGGTTGTTTTCAACTTTAATATGTTACCTGACACACCCACCCTTGTACATTTATATGAAATCACTCATCGTTTATAAGTTTTTAAGTTTAAAAGTTTATAAAGGCTTGTAAGCAGTTCCGTAGAGTTTAACGTATTATTAAAGGAATTTTTTTTTAATGAGCTAGAATGTTTATTCTTGTCCAGATGAATGCGCATTAGAACGATATTGCAAACATATTATAATAATCCAGCAAGCTATAACTAAACAAGTAATAACTAAATCAATCCGTTTTAATTCTTTGGAAAACTACTTTTATCACATAGCTTCCATATTTATGGAATATTTAAAATGTATAAAAAATATATGTAAATATTATTTTATTATGTGTACACACCATTATTGCTAACCAATCAAAAAAAACATCAATATGCATTTGTACCTATATACGGCTACAAGCTCAACATTTTCAAATCTTATATAAACTGGTAGACGACCTTTTCTAAATAATAACACGAGCTACCTACGCGAATTGCTATCGATGAGTGACAGTGAGAATACAATTGTCAAACAATTACGACGTGTTAATGATATATAATATAAGAGGTATACAAGAGGTAGTCTGCGTCAGATTGGATGTCTGTCAACTACAGAAAAACTACACATCAATATGACAATATGAAAGTGTTGAATTGAATAAAATATAAGTGCAGGAAATAAAAAATATATGTAGTAACTTATCTACTGTAATATAGGTACCAGATATTTCTGATTAGAATATGACAATTATTATTGAAAGTTAAATAAACAATATATTATGATATATTATTACCTACCTTGTAGTTTGTACCAAGACGAAAGAAACTTTAGAAACTAGACGGATAGTAAGAATACTTTGAACTATAAAATTTAATACGCTTAAACAGTATTTATATTATATCGTGCATTTCATTTTTTTTTTGCATATCATATTTTTTTTTTTTTTAGATACATTAGTAATAAACAATCTATACTAATATAGTAACTCGCTAACATATTTCTTAAACGTATTGTTATGCTTATGAACTACAAAATATGCAAAACATTGATGCTTTGTAAAATATTATAAAGACGATTGTTAATAGATCCAATTGTCACTATAGCCAATTTATCAGTAATAGCGTTATTATTACTGCAACTTTCTAGAAATGTATAACACATTTGGCAAGTTTTAACATCGTTGTTTAGTAACAAACTAACAACTGCATCGAATTTTAAATTGACAGAAAGGATTTATATGAAACTTTTAGAGTACTGTTCCAAAAAGTGTTTTTGAAACATTTTCTTTGTTTTGTAAAAAACCCATTAATATTAAACTACTCAAACAACTTACTATACTAGAATGTCGAACAAAAAATAAGTAAATTAAATTCGTGTAATAAGAAAAAATATACTACTTGCAGATACCTATTTCTAATACTAATCTTTAGGAATCTACACACAATATCGTATAGGTATAATATTATGTCAACTATAAACATTAATTATTAAACATGTTTAAAATTATAGTTAAATATTTTAAAATACGAAAATAATGAAGTGCATAATTTTTTTTTTTAATCGCTTTTTTAAAATCTCGAACATTTGTATATTATCTTGCAACTAAAAATTCATAACATTTTTAATAGCTAAATTTCCAACATTTAATGCAAGGTTACCTACTCATAAATTATTGCTACAGCATTCTAAAAATGTCAAGAAAACACTCATTTTTACGGGCGTTATTTTTGAAGTTCAAATTTTGATTTTGATATTTAAATAAATCATAAAAAAATTTCATTTAACGATTTTAGTTTTTGAGTATAATTTTGTAATTCAAAAATATTGATTGTAGTATACTTATAATTTTTTTGCTATACGTAGGTAGATATATTTTTATTTTCTATGTACAATGTAGTTTTCAAAACATTTAGACTAATTTTAAACTATTAACAGTTTATAGGTACTACTAAATACTAACTTACACCAAACGTTCCCTGTACGCACATGATGGTTCTGACTTATAAGTTAATAACAATTATATTGAATTATAATTATTATTATATAATTCATATGTGCGAAATGATGAAATGTTTATGTAAACATTTTAACCAAAAAGTGGATCTTAGAAAATTAATTTAAAATTTAAAAGTACTGAATGTTAGCAATGTTCAAATGAATTTAACGTATGTCATTAGCTGAATAATTATATTATTTATTGAGTATCGCTAGTCGCTATTTTGAAAAATAATATACGTGCAAAAGAGATGATATTACTGAGGAAAAATATATTGCAATGAAATTGCATTATTTAGCATCTGATAAATCTTGAATCAATATACCTCCTTATTAATTTATTTTTACATATTTTATAAATTTTACACAATATACATAATTTACTATCGATAAATTCTTTTCCTCCTTTTTCTTAGTTTAGTCCTCTTAAACTTACCCCTAAATAAAATTCCTGCCATTTTACTTCCATCAGATTTCCGGCACTACCGCTTTATTGTCTTTCTTCACTCAGTGAACACAGATCTTTCTCACCTTAACCCTGACCTCTCTAAATTCTTTTTTCCTGTGGACCCTATATTATAAGGTGTCCTTTAATCACCTACCAAACTTAAGATCAATATTTATGTCTTTAATTTTATCGGACCGTTGAAACTGCTTTAGGACTTTAGGAGTTCATTATCGTGTAATTTCTCTATTCGTTATTTTGACATCAAAGATTGATGTCCAACTGCTTAATGATATTCTACATAAGAGATTACAAGATGTACATAAACCATAAGTGACATCATAAACACATGTTAAGGGTCCTATTTTCAACTGACCCAGAGAAATAAAATTCCTTTGTAGACGTTCAATTTTACTTTCTTCAACAACACTGAGGATAGTGTGTCGGAGGTTCTTTCTTCTTCTAAACAAAATTTGTTCTGTTATTTAATATGTTAAAAATAATAATTATTTTTACTGCATTCCTTATGATAAACAATAGATATCAGTGACTCGTATATTTATCCAAAGTTTCCACTTTCTGTAATTATAACATAATTTAAGAACTTAACAACTATTATAAATGTATAACAAGCTATAACACAATTCTTGAATTTGGTGATTTAAAAACTTATTCAAATATTTTATGAAAAATAATTTAATTTAGTACCTATTTTAATTATAAATGTATGTACTCTTCTGAATTTTTCATCGAGAATATTTAAATAATTTTAAATAAGCATAAATAAATTAATCAAGACATTAACTAAAGTAAATATGTTACGCTAGACTACTCAAGTATTTTGTACTATATGAATCTTTTAAAGCTTTATCTGTTTAGCAATCACCAAAAATATTATTGTCAAATAAAAATAATAATAAAACATATAATTGCAAAACCGATGTAGTGGTATTTTTATTCTACTCTCAAAAACAGAATGATATGTATATGCTATAACCACCAACATCACTGAAAATAATATTATGCGTTGGATTATATTACCAAATGGCACAATATCAAATGACGTATACACAGAATTCAAATGTATTAAATTATTAGGCATCCATATTGGGACTTTTAAGAAAGCGAAAAAATCTCGTCATTACCCATCCTCAGAAAATAAACAAAAATTTATTTTTTTTTAATTATTGTAAAATGAACAATTAAACACATATAGTATCAACACTTTTGTAAAATATGAAATAGTAGATACTGTTATTGTATTGCGCGTTGAAAATTTAAAATGAATTTACTTTAAAATGATAATGGAAGATTTTTTGAAATATTAAGTGAATATAGTACTTGTAAGAGTGTGTACATGAGGTTGGACTTGATTAATTATTCCAGCTTTATTAAAAATTGATGTAATTTTAAACTAACGAAAAATCATTTATTGTTCAACTTCATTAAAAATTTAAGTGAGTGAAGTTAAGTCAACTTTAGAATTGTTAGAAAATAATAAGCAAACAGTATACTGAATGCTTACATTTAAAAGTGTATATGGAGAACAATTTTAAATTAACTAGATGAAAAAGAAGTTATTTCATTTTTTTTTTTTTTAATTACCACTGAGTTACATAAGTGATCGTGCAACTTATCTAACAAAATATCTTAAATAATTATCAAATATTATGTTGAAAATGCATTTTACTAAGTATGCCTTCTTAGTTCTTATTGTACACTATTTGGGCAATCATACGTTTGTATTATTCAATTATTGAACCAAGAATATTTATTTGTAATGTGGTAAAGTGATAATAAAAATTTGTATAGATGATTAATTAATTAAAAAATTATCTAGATAAGATAATAGATCAAATAAATAAAATATTTTTTTTAAATAACAGAAAAAAGATAACCTGCACATCTATTTAGATAAAAACACAGACAAATTGTATATAATTTAAAACTTTCATTTGTAAAAAAAGTATTTTTGCTAGGTATAAATACAATAATAATATAATTAACTGTTAGATAATGATTTATGATTATGATTTATCCCCAAAAAATCTAATACTTAATACTAGTTATAATAATTTAGAGATTTCAGGAGGGGATGAAGCCCAACTATAATAATATAAAATAATCAAAAAAATCAAAAATTTGGAAAAAAAAAGTCCCCTCCCCTATTTGTTCATGTGACCTTATTTTTTTTAATTAGTACCTAACTATAATTTTTTAAACATTAGGTAATATTTGATTATTATAGAAATAAATTCCAATTACTTTAACATTTTGTGTAATAAATCAATTTATTATTTATAACATATAATTTAAAATATTCATATTCAAAATAGTAGCTAACTAATCAATTATGTACCTACCTAATGAATATTGTAATTGAATAACAATATTGGTTTGTATATACTTTGTAAACCGAAACTGGTGTTATTATTATTCTGCCATACTATTAATAACTTTTATTGAACGTAAATGTTTTAATATATATAAAATACAATTTATTTAAGGTTTCAATACACAATTCATTATCAATTACGTACTACGTAGTATTATATATAATATACCTATTATAAATATTTATATTTAATTTAACTGGCATATAAACAATTTAACAATGTTTATCAGTTTTATGTAAGAACATTATTCCTACAATGTACATCCCCATGTCAACTGTTGTATATTTGGTAGTCTCAGTGGTCGGCAGGGGTTGGTTTTATTATTTTCAGTTATTACTTTCATCATGATAATTTAAGTTTATACGATGTTATTTATGAAACTTCCAGCCAATCAATTTCCGTTGTATGTGTTTACATTGAATGATATAAAATTGAATATTTGAAATGCGTTCGAAAATAATACGATAATATAGGGTGGGTTACCTACGTCTTGTGTTATACAACTTCATATTATGAGGTTCTTTGAAACTATTTCCCTGAAACTGTTGAAAAAATTGGTATTTTTAGAACAGTAATAAGTAAAAGCAAATAAATAAAAAAATCTTTAAAAATAATATTTGTTTGAAGGTTTATGCACAGATATGATAAAACGCATTAAATATATTATTATACACGGCATGTTCACTTGTACGGATTTAAAATGTATACCTATACGTAACGACGTACTGTGTAGTGTGTACTAAATAGTTTAACAAAAAAAGTATTTACGACACAATTAAAGTGTTTCTTTTAACAATAAAATAGGTGTACCCATAATTTTTATTAACACTAAATTCCAATTTGTACACTAGTTAATAGGTAATTGACACCTGTGTATTAAATACGAATTAACATTTCCCCTCAAAAATAAACATATTTATATCCATATATTATATATATTAATATATTATACATATGTAGGTATAAATAAAAATAGTAAATACATATGAATAAAATTGAAAGTCTTATGTCACAAAAATTGTCTTTATAATATATCTCAAATTTTCAAATTACACATTTTATTTGAGTAGATGGATAAAAAGATATTTCAAATTATTTGTTATCTAGATAAAATAAAAATGTACCCACCTAATGTTTTCATATAGATAATGCACAAAATTGTTTATTTTATGAGCTTAAATATGATTTGAATTATTATTTTTTAATTTAACTGGAAAAAGCTAAGTTATTAAAATGGATGCATTAATTATAGGAAGTTTGGTTTCAAGTAAATACTAGTTAATTCAAAAATTTTTTAAAAAAATCAAATTTTGATATTAGTTAGCCTGTATTTGTTTATTGTAACTATTATATTATATTATTACACATAAAAATTAAATTTTAATTATTATTTTTAAAAAAATAGCATATAGCTATTTATTACAAAAATAATTTACATTTATATCTTATTTTTATACCATAACACCCTACAAATAACAGTACTTAACAGATAATCGGAAATTTATTCTCTGATTAAGCCCTGAAGGTTTTTACTTTTTAAATTACATACAATTAGAGCCTTTGCTTATATAGTAGGTCACATTGTATTATAGCGTTTAGTTATTGTTTTAAAACACTTTTTTATGTCTCCCTGCAAACGAGACCTTTCAATAGTATTTGTTTCATGATGTAATTGGGTTTTAGATGTTTTTTAGTACCTGCGATGAACTGTATATGACTATACTGATGGTATTTTAAAATTATTATTGAGTACCTAGACAAGTGGTGTTTATTATCTGATTAATTTACATATCTTTATAATTGTTAAAAAATATATATAATTATTCACTTTAAGTTAATTAAACATAATTACATACCCACATACACGCGATAATCACAATAATTGAGTATTTTATTAATTTTAAATTGAACATAATATATTAGTAGGTGAATTTGTATTTAAGAAAGAACAAAAGCAGTTCGTGGTTTAAGAATAAGTAGTCAGCAGATACGTAAGTACTTTCACAAAAATGTATTTAAACTAAAATTCGCTTTAAAAACAACTATCGTGGAGAACATAATTATTATAGTCCGAATTTGCAAAGAGATAAATAATTATAATTAGTTCAATGATCAATGGGTACCTGTATAGAATAAGTATATATAACTACTTGTCCTACCAATCAATTATTATATAGGTATTATATACTATGTTGTACGATATTATTCTTTTCTATTTCATATTTGTTCATTAAATATTAATTTTTTTAAATCGAAACGAACATGATGTGGGATTTATAGAATCTACCTGCTTAGAACTTGGCGAGCTTAAACTATTATATTAGTACGTTATCAGCATTGGTTATATCCAATGAATCTATAATAATTATGCAGTGAAACGAGCATATGAAATAATTATGTATTTGCCTACACCTTAGTTCGTTACAGGCAACAGGTGCTATAACTTACAGTTAGGTATGCAGCAGTATAATACTAGTATACTGTAGTACCTAATATTATAATGATAATGTATATTATTAGAAACGTTGATCGCACATTTAATGAGATATAGTTCACTTATGGAATATTCAAAATATGTTACATAATGACCGTTATCCGCAAATCTTCAATTCAATGAAAATTCGAAATAGGTAATATTCATCCTGTCATTGATTACTGATAAGCATATTTCGACTGCAGTTTCAACAGTATTAAATTATTTGTCTATTCTTGCACAGCGCGTACCTATATACCCACTCTCCACTTCGTAGGTATGTGTAATTCGCCATTGCATATTATTACGTATCACCTACTCAGTTTTGTATTTCCATTACACCAATACGTGTTATAGTGGATTGGTTTTATTTCGATACACTTCACTGAACTTAAGTTATTAGTAATAATTATACATACTTATATAATAGTTGAGAAATGTTCAAGTATAATACTAGCTGTATTACGATAATTGGCATAAATAGGGGGGGGGATGCAGGGACTAAGCTCCCCAACAACTAAATCCCTCTCTCCCCTAAATATTTACAAATGTTATTTTAAGCATATTTAATATTATTACTGTAGGGCTTCAGCCCCCCTCCCTCCCACAATCACAAATATTAATTGCGCCTATGGTGTCACCTACCTGAATTCAACCGGAAAAATTGTAATTGTAATTTCATAACATGAATTGTTTTTTTTTTTTTACAACATTTGAAACAAGAGTGTTTTTCCTTTTTTTCCATTTTATAGCTTAACTTTTGAATCATCAATAATAATAATAATAAGAATATTTCATATGAAAAATATGTATAGCATGTATTACCATTTAGGCGCTATTTAGTATTTATCATCTACTGACAATAAACGATTAAGTATGAACTCTAATTAAATAAGACCCAGATAATAAAATTATATACTATAACCAAAGAAATCGCATCAGAAAAAAGTATGGTTCAGGGTTCAATTGTGCAATGGTACGAGTGTATACTTATCGTCAGTATATGTATACTTGTCCATGCATTCTCGCATGCTATCGATAACAACCCGCGTGTCTTATTTTGGGAATCGGAAATACAAATATACAACAATAGTACAATACTGACAAACCGTGTGAGTTAACGCAGGCCGCATCATCAACGTATCAGAAAATTATAATTTGATTTAACCAACCACAACTCACAAGAATATTAGATATTCTACTTAATTATAGGTATACTTAAACTATTATTTATTAATTTAGAAAGAAAAAAAAATTTTAAAAATTAAATTTTTTCTTAGAAAATGAGAGTATAGTTTGAATGGTCATTGTCAATACTTTGATAGACATGTTTGCAGTAAAAAGAAAAAGGTTTTGGCGGAGATCTATTCCCCTAATCCCTCCTAATTACTCGCTTGCATGCAATCAACAAAAATATGTTTTGAAAAAATAGTTTATTCAGCTCCATCTATCGGACGTGGTTCAAATTACTCTGTATAAACTATAAAGTTTAGAAAAATCCTTTTAAAATAGTTCAGAGACAACCTACTTTAGAATAATTCCTGTAATTTTGGTCAAAATCGATCAAGTGGTTTCGAGAGTTTTTAAACTACAATCATACATACATTCCCTAATACCTTTTATGTATATTTTAGATTCTATACATATTCTATACTATGGAAGATTAGGTTGGGGTGGTTAAGTTATTATTGTTCAATAGGTATACATGTTATGGACACCAAAAAATGTACCCAAATGGTTAAATGTATATGAAAATACAAATGCAATGATAATACCCACTGAATGTTTATAGCATATAAATTACCAATAAATTATAATATTATATTTATTATTTACCTCGTATTCATTCAGATTTAGAAAGTATTTTAAAAACAAGTTTTATATTTATTCATATTATATTATACCACAGTAATATAAGAATAATAGTGTTTAAACATTGTAGGGATTGGTATTATTGTTATTTGTTTCGGTTCGAAGTTTTATTTTCCTTTGCCAACAGAAAACGTTTTTAAATAAATTATTTTATTACATTCAGATATTTATAATACCATGTTTTAATATATAGGGTGATTCACTAAATATATGCTTACCCCTTTTTTCTTAAATAAAGCAGATCTTCAAAATCTAATTTTTAAATATACTTCAGACCGTATTTTCAAATCCTTAAAATATTTGTAATACGAGTATTAGTAAGTGTTTCTTTAATACATCATAGATGATAAATATAATATTTTATTCAGCATAATTTAAACCGTATGTATCGGATATACTAACACAAGTTAAATCGTGTTCAAAAAATATGTATAAATATTCAAGCAACAAAAATTCTCGATTTTAATAATTAAATTGTATTAAGTTATATTATTAACATTTTTTAAATTATTCATAATTCATTTAATGCTCGCGTATATGTATATTATGTAAATAAATCAAAAAGTTGAATTTCTAGTAAGGTATATACTTTTCCTCGCACGATTAAAACTTTTTTGATTTTGTAAACTTTGAAGCTTATCAAAACTTATATGTCTGAGATAAAACCAGACTTTGCTAAGTTATATGTTTTATGATATAGTTGAAAGCTTCGTTTCATTTATTATAATTATTCAGTATAATATGTAGATAAAAATATAAAATATATACATATTACACCTACTGATCAATGTGACTCACGTCATATTGACATACTCACGAACCCATACGTCTATACTATTCCTATGTATTTTAATAATATATGACGAAATAGTTGTAGATATTTGTGTTTAAAAAACACACTATAAAGATAAACTAGCTTTTTCTACATCTTTAATATACCTACTATGTTAAGCTAAAATTATAATTAAACAATACCGTTATGTTTTATTTTTATCAAATATGTAGGAACTCATCGGAGAAACTTTATCACTCAGAATTTCAAAAAATAATATATCATAATAATATTATAAACATATGACCATCATATTCATGAAAGAAAACTTAAAAAAATTTAATTTAACATTTTAAGCAAATGATATACATACATATACATATTTATCGGATCTGTATGACTGAACCAGTGAACTCGTCTGCAACTGGTTTCCAATAAAGTCCGAGGGACTTAACAGTGTCGTCCTTATCGATTTCTAACGAAAATAGTGGATCGTCGTTCCCTTTAAAAATGTGTTCTCTTATGATGTATGAATAAATACATAATACATATTCCATATTTTTTCAACTGTTTTAATACATATTCCGTACTCGATTCTATACTTATAAATATTCTCTTTTAAGATTTGTTTTCCTAATTTGTCCATATGTGCCACTCAAAATTGCTAATTTTCAATATCAAAATCAATAGTTTCAAAGAACCTCATAATAAATAAATGTTTTATAGGACAGGACGTAACAGTAGTTTTCGTTTATTAAATCAATGTATATTGTACATCCCATTATATTATTATACGATTATACAGATTAGATAATCTGTTAATTTCTGTACTTAAGGTGACTCTAGGTGACAATATTTTCATACGTCAAAAGTATCTACTTTCTGTCCATTGATACGAATTTATCAATAGTCTAATAAAATTATAACAATATTTTTGCAAAAACAGATTATACCCCGATGTTTTATGATGGAGTGTTCATAGAAAGAGAAGGGATACATGTGTTCAACACATGATTCATTTGTGTTGGAGAGGACACCAAATGTATGGAGAATGTGTTTGAGAAATTTGGACAAAAACCTAGGTGGCTACAATCAATATTTAAAAAAAAGTTAATAAAATAACTCGTCAACGACTAAGTAAAATTAAATTGTATTTTATTGAAGTTTTTTTGCTAAGCGTCCCCCTCCCCTTCAAACCCCATTATGATACAATGGTGTGCAATGTACATGCACACTAATGAGTAATGACCATTAATGATTTATAAACTCACACAGATAGACAATATTATAATACCCAACCACTACGCTCCCGTAGTCATCATATTGCCTATATTTAACTCCTTAAAAATGAACTGTTTTTCAATCGGCTTTATACTTAAAAGTTAAAATTGGATGTATATTCAAGTTAACAGATAATTATTAAATTGTATGTATTTTTTAGCTTGATTAAAATCCTCACTTATAGCTTTTGACTGACTAAAGTATAGTTTTTTTTTTAATGTAATGATCATAAAAATATATACATAGGTAGGTATGTATTGTATATTATAATTATTGTTATTAATTATGACTGAAAATTGATTGATCTGATTTTGAAGTACTATTTTTCCAATGGTTTCCAACACGGTCTGATTCGGACATCATAATACCAAAACTATTAGAAATACAATAAATTATAATTCGATTGCTATGAAATGTAGATATATATATATTATATATATATATTATACATGTATATGAGTATAAAACCAATATAGATATATATTAAGTAGGCATACACCGCATATGTAATATGTAGGTAATTAGTATTTATAATCATTATCAGTGGTAATTTATAATAATTAACTTATATGTAAGTTATGATTTAAAATTTGAATTTTAAATAAATATAAAAATAAATAGTGCCTATGGAGCTTCAGCATTAATTCTCATTTCTCAACGAATAAAATGTTATTGGCATTTATAGAATAAAAAACTAAAACGATTCAAATTTAAAATGTCCATAAGTAACTCAAAACGAGTTGATATATTTTTGTGAATTTACTCAAATTAATTTGCCAATTATCATGATTTTGATGAATTTTATCAACATTTTAAATTCAGTTACTCATAACAAATTATTATGAATTTAGTCTCAACTTTTTTTTTAATTTCCACTAACAACAACGTATGAGGAATTTTGTATAAGATTTTCTAGTTTTTTGCAAGGGCAAAAAAATTTTTATTGACAATAATTTAAAAAAAAAACTAATAAAACTGGAAATTTTCTTACTTCTTTAAATAGCTCAAAAAGAGTCGCAATATTTCTAAAATGTTATGGTAGATGGAAATTTCTAATATAAACATTCAGTAAAAATGTCATACCTATATCTACGTTCATTTTTTTTAGAGTTAAGCTAAAAAACAAGATCGATCTTTTCGAAAACTGAGCTTGCGTAAGTATCTCAGTTTTTAATTTAATTGATTTTTTGTTTGTTTTTCCTGACACTTTTGGAAACTGTTTTATATTTTTTTACTTTTGACAGCCTCTTCCCTCTAAGTATCAACTATATTCTCATTCCTACCAGAAAAGTTGCTGCAGAAAATAAAATCGAATCATTTATTAATTTGCACCGTCACAAAAGGTAATAACAGACACAAATAAAAAAAAACACACACATCATATTGTAAAGTTAATACATCTCTCCACTCAGAATCTAAAATAAATATATTATGCGTATAAACATACATCATCATAAATACTAGATAATATTTAAATAAATAAAACAAATTACAAGAGTGTACCTATTGGCAGCTATACTTAAGCAGAACATTGTTTTCATTGTTCCAAAGCTATCATTGTGTGATGCTCGCTATATAATTTATAGGTACATTATGCATAATATCATTTTATACATTTCATTTTACAAACACAGTGTTTTCTACGAAAAACGTTAAACGTCAAGTTTAATCACAACACAAATTGCGAATAGAAGTGATTAAAAACTCTTCGGACAAAAAGGTCGGTTAGTTTAATCGTTAAAGATTTGTAAGAGTGTCAAACGCTGACTCGATAATCCAGGACGAGAGATTAACGTCCAAAATACGCTATTGTGGTTTATGGAAGCTTAAAATAAAGTTAACGCCATAAAAGTATTAATTTGTCATGAAATAAAATCGAATGATGGGTTTTTAAATGTATCATCAAATAAGAACTCAACTTTGATTAAATCTGATGAAAACTGATGAAAACTGTCAAAAACTCATATTATCCAATATTTCAAATTTGTTATAATAAATACCATGATATATATGAACGATATAAAAACGAGTACCATGATGTCAAAGTACAGTGAACGTTGCCGCACATTATTGGAGGTGGAAAATGTTCAAAATGTGTTTTTAGTACTTAATAATTTTTTATGTTAACTTATTTGTTACAAGACAAAATTCATAGTAAAAATAAAAATATAGAATTGTATTCTAATTATTTTATCTCTTTTTAAATATGGTAGATTAGTGAAGGATTAATAATTAGAAATATTAATTGTTACAGTTTTACATTACAGTTCTAAGTAAACCCATACATTTAAATAACAGTGATAATGAACTCGACGGACAACTGTACAAAATATGCTGTACGCAAACAAGTTCTGACGACAACTTAGAGGAATACATTAGGTATATTTTATTCGTCTGCGACGCATACGGTATATTTATTATAATATTTATATTTCGGTACACTGGTACACGAATTAATAGTGTTTAGTGGGCACTCAACTGCAAGCACTTAAACCGTGTGTAAGAAGATATACGTGTAAGCGGATATTGTTGAAAAAATATTTCAATAATATAAATTCCATTTGTATTTTAGATTCTGAGCGCAGCGAATTGATTTCACATTTACAATTCTGTGTGTGTGTGTGTCTGCGTCTCATTTTGGAGCAGTAAAAGAGATTCGTGTTTCTACTTCAGCATATTTTCTGACAGAAAAGTAAATCTAGTTGGTATTTTTGGGGGTTAGCTGTAGTTTTTAAAAGCGTTGGAAATAAAATTGATTTTGTTTTTATGGTATAACTCAACAACAAATGAGTAATAACTGTACAGTAGATACTTACATTTTCATAAGATGTTTATATCATCATTTTCCAAGCATTATAAAATGTTCATAATAAATTGACGATATTAACTTCTTTTAAAATTAATTTAAATGCATGAGAAATTTAAAATTTTTTAAATTATCGTGGATAAACAATAATTTACTCAATCTAAAACCTTGAAAAATTTAATACAATAGGTTAATCATAAGTTGTTAGTTGTAACTAGTGTAATATAAAGAAAAAAGTTTTCCCAATAATACATTTTTATGAGCGTCTGAAGCGCTAATGTTTTTTGTACCTTTAACAAAAAAAAAGTTTGCCTGAAAGTTACATTCATTTTTATGAGCATTTTATGTTAAAATTTTACGATATGAATATTTAAGTGATTTCTGATCTAATAATTTCCATAGACACTATAAATAGCTTCTTGAAATTTTGACCAAACGTTTATTTTATCAATTTCGATAGGTATATAATACAATTTTTAAAATGTTAAAGTGGGCGTTTTTTAATTGTTAGGGTATGCAACAAGCAGGAACATTTGAATCAGTCAAATTAAATTGTTATTACGTAGGTAGTTAGATCTGTCTATTCTTTCTGAATCGGATATACATTATAGAATCTATAGTAAAGTATACAATATAAAGTCTATAGTCACTAATATCAAAAATATAGGTTTATTCATACACATATACACACATATATACATACATAAATAAAAATATTTATAAATTACAATAATATATAGGTACCTGGCATCTGATACATATTCACATGACTCAAGAACGTGCTCATCAATGTTTTTTATTTTTAAATTCCTTACAACTTTTATTTTTTTGTTTCTTGTTTTACTGAATTTCGAGTTCCATCATGATCATTGATATTTATTTAAATAATTAACATTTTAGTAAATCATGGGCCGAGTTCGTCATCAAAAACACATAATAAATAGGTATTATAGCTACGTAGGTATAGCCAGTAATCGGTATCGGTATCTATACCGACCGGTTTAAACGATATTTACATCATCGAAAGGTATAATTTCAACCGGTATCTATACTATTTGGTTTGTATTTTATAATATGATACACACCGCCATAGTTACCATCTAAATACAGAGGCACTATTACTATACTTACGATGTTTTTTTTTAAAAAATTTAATCGTTACATAATTTATTAAATATATAACGCGTTGACCAATAAATATATTCATATTGTATAATATATACGTCTGAGTGGTTATTTTATCGTAAACCCTATATTACCATAGAAAACGGTATGCATTTTTTATTTTTATTTTAAGAGCAAAAACCGATAATCGAATAAAAATGTAAAATATTATGTTGTAAAACGTAAAAAAAAAATTTTTTTTAATTCTTTTCAGTATTTCCAAAGGTATTTTTGTGGAAGATAAAATATTCGCACTGCATAGACAAGACGTGACGTTGTCATAGACATGACAAGATCTATCATATGAGTAGATACCTACCTATATTATAGTGATTTGGATAATAAATACGCAGTTTTTTCTTCTACTGGTCGGGCGTTACATCAGTATTGATCAATACATTATTAGACTGTGTGCTGTCATTGGCATTGCGTTTGCCACAACTATATCGAATGATTTTTGCAACTCATTGTTTCGAATAAATCGTACATACAGTGAACTTCGACTGCAGCTCACATAGTGTTTAATGTTTATACATAAAAGCATACACACGAGGGTTGGTTGTATAATTTCAAAGCAGGGGTTAAAATGGGGGGGGGGGGTGACTCAGTCTCCCTACCTCTGACCGCAGTTAAAAAGCGTCCCCTTTAACAAATTAGGATTTTATACATTATAGACATTATTGCACATAAAAATATATATGGAACGCTTAAAACTATATGGATACATTAGTCCCCTCTGGAATTGTTTCCCACCTTAAACCCTGTCTCTAGGCTAAACTCGTATTTTGGAATTTTCCGTCTATCCGTCTAGGGGCGTCTAGGGGCAACAAACATTTTTTTTAAATACAATTAACTTATAGATTAAACAAAAAATATATTCCTGGATAATAACAACTAAAGCATTAATGTTTAAGACAATGATAATATTATAAATTATGGTACCTAACAAATTATAAAATAAAAAAAATATAATTTTAATTTTAATTTTAGGAAATAAATGAACGAAGGGAAAAAAATCCAAAGTTCCGAGGCAATAGCCTGACGTCCCCTCTCCCTTTAAGTACCTACGACACTATCAATGCTCTAGATCAGCGGTTCTCAAACGATTTTACTTAAGTGACTTGACAGCTCATTTTATCTTTTAATAAATTTTCAAGGCACACACACCAAATTAAATACATATTACTTTTCGGCGATACAAACAAGTAAAGGATAGTCCCATTCCAAAACATAAATAATTATCAGCATCTCTATGTATAACTTCTAAATTTAAGCTTTTTCACTCAATGCTAACACAAACTAATAGTTTGTAGTTTGAAACTACACATAATAAGACAAAAATTATACGGCTCACTTGAATAATTTCACTGCACACTTTTGTGTTGTTGCACAGCGGTTGGGAATCCCTGCTAAACTCTAGAGGTACCTATAAAGTTTTTGTATTATTTTTCAAATAACTGCAAAGAATATTCTCGAGATCATGAAAATACACAAAACAAATTATAATATTTTTAGTTCAAAGTAAGTATACATTCATAATCGCAATTTGGAGGGATCCTTAGCAGCCCAAGATCCTTATAACAATAAAAAATCGTTTATATTATCAAATTTAATTTTTTTAATTATAATTTACTACAACTTTTTAAAATGAAAATGATTTTTTTTGCCGACATCACGAAACCAACAGCAACCACAACTGCTGCTGTAAACTGAACATATTGTGGTTATCTGTTAACAATTTATACTTGCCATTAAAAATTAATAAGATTGAGGCAACAATTTATATCTATAATCCATGTATTATAATATTACATACCTATATACAAAAAATAAAAATACAGCGGATAATTCTGTAATTGAGATGACGTCAGCGCGCTTATTGTTAGCACGACTCTCTGAATCACGCGCAACTTTGCTTTAAGCAGAACCAATCTTGTGTTGTTACTTTGTTAACTTTATAATGTTAGAGTGAATTGACCGATTATCCTACTTAAAGATAGGAATATTATCTGTGTCCGTACGTCGGATTGTTTGTGATACTTCAGTTTTAGTTCAAGTTATTAGTACCTAGTCATGTAAAATAATTCAATTTAAAAATAATCATTATATCATAGACAAACGTAAATATCGCAAAAAAGCCAACGTTACAGACGCAGATAATGTAAATTGCAACTTGCAATAGGTTAATATTAGAGCTAAAAACTCAGTATCTATATTGGTTCAGCTAAATCCAAATTTGATGAATTTCGCTGTCAGAGTGTGGGTCAGAGAGAGAAAATAAAATATTTTAGGTATAATATTATTATCTCTAAGTATAATATATTACTCCTATTCTTAGTTTGTACAATGTTGTGGTATCGTCCATTAGTGGTTACCTATTATTATTTTTTGATTCATACTAGCACTACCTGTTTCCTTATACTTTCTATTTGGTGTTGTAATATCGTATTTTGTTGTAGATTATAAGGGTGTGGGAGGCGACAAACTTGAGTAATATTGACACAGTATCAAATATCAATAAAACATCCATAAATAAATACAAATATTGTAAGATGCGTAAAAAATTGTTTAATATAAACTAAAGGATGAT
The DNA here is from genome assembly GCF_001856785.1 of Myzus persicae. Taxonomy (NCBI): domain Eukaryota; kingdom Metazoa; phylum Arthropoda; class Insecta; order Hemiptera; family Aphididae; genus Myzus; species Myzus persicae. Next base: position 95,423 of record NW_019104186.1, read on the forward strand.
GTGCGAAGGAGGCTTCACCACCTGCGTTTTGTTTAGCATATAAATGTATTGAGAACCCCAAGATAAAATTTAAAATTGCACCTATTTTTTTGTATTTTACAAAGTGTATGTAAATGGAGCTATATAATAGTCATAGGTATACACATAATATATTATAATATGTGTCATGGTCGAAGAGGACGGTATTTGGTAAATTTACTAAACGACGTCATTGACTGATTAATATAGGTAGGTACCTAACGATAACAACTTGCCTGAGAAATAATTTAATATCCGTGAAATGTAATACATCACAAAAGTTAATAAAATCACATGGAGATAAAATATTGTTTAACACTTTCGAATAATAATATGACCGCAGTAATTATTACAGGTCAATGGTGTAAATGGCTAATGTCTATGCTCTATGATTTAATCAATGGCCATTATAACTTATGGTGTCATACTGTCATCACTCATCTACTTAAAGTAGGTACCTACCTACACATTGAATATGCGCCGTTACGTTAACCACTATTATAACGGTATTGCCATAATGCCATATACATTTAAGATGTAGGTACTCGCTGGTACGATTTTACGATTAAGATAATAATATTTTTATGTAAAATAGCAGTATAGCATAATATTGTATAATAATATTATGTTTAGATTATATTTGTTACATTAAGAGTCCTCTCGGTGGGGCCCAGTACTCTCATACACGATACACGCATATGAAACAAAATAAAATAAATAAACATTACATACGTATAGGAATAGATACACACACCGAGAAAAATATTTTGAGTAAATATTAAATTATAAATTTACATACTAACATGAAAGTATGAAATTATTAATTTGCTACGACTTCCTCGACAAAGATTTTGAGGGGACTTCAATATGTTTCTATAGTCTCTGTATAGTCCAGACTCTAACCGCTGCATTATCGTCTAATTCCATTTAAGTTCATAGGTAGGTACATAATATTTTACTACATAGTAGACATGTTAATACATTTTAAATGATAATACCAAAACATAAAATTGCCTCATTTATTAAATAACATTATAGATCAGCGTTGCAGTAGCTTGTTGCTTGGTCGTATTTGAGAATTTAAAAAAGCGGATAGAAAAATAATAACCATAAATTTCTATTAATTTTCTCCACTGTTAAGAGCAGATACGAACCTATCTATGCAACTTGATTTACTTATGTACTTACTACTTACCTTATGCTTACTTAGAACAATATTATATAAATGAATAAGAGAAGTGTGAACAATGTCATTTCCGAAGAGGATATTTTTTTTAAGTTTATATTTTATATGTAATTATATTATAATATAATCTGTGGTTTTTAATTTTAAGTACAATATTTAAAAAAAAATTGGAATTCATACATAGATATTAGATATTAGTTTTATATATGTAACTTACTTTATAAATAATTATGTATGAACTATGAATCAATATTCTATATACTATCAAATTTCAATTTCAAGCTTTTTAATCACACAGATTTAACACGATGAGGTGAATTTTGAATTTTCAAAAATGTAATACATTTTTGTGTCCTAAAGTAAGTATCATGACAACAACAGGCACTGATAAAAACATTTTCGATATTTATTTTTTATAAATTTGAATTAGTTAGTGTGTAACTGTTGTCAGTCTTAATCAGACAACGATAATAATATAGGTAATAAAAAAATATGTAGGTAATAATTATATATATATATAATACAATACAGGTAACATTATACGCCTAATATAGTAATTGATATGTTATAAATCTGTATTATTAATTACTCATATTATTATGTAAAAAGTTATTTTATATAATATTATTTAAGAGTGGGGTTTTGCCGGGGAGTGGGGGGTGTTATAATTCACCCGTCTCCCATTTGGCTCTCGTTTGTTCATTGACTTCTTATAATTTATTGTTAAAATCAAACCTAATTTTTCAATTTTATTTTCTGCTTGATTTTTAATTCTTATATAAGTTATGTACCTAAGTTGATTGATAACAATAAAATAGATCCCTATATGATAAAGTAATGAATCAAATTTACCGACATCCACCTCGAATTATACGCCAATAGATGTTACTAATAAGTAATAGCAGGCATAATTATGACGTACTAATTCCCCTTACACACGATTAGATATGACTATAATTTTATTTAACTATAATAGTAACTGTAAATGTAAGAATATTTATTTTTGTTACACAGTGGTTTGAGAATAATTAAAAATTCATATTTATTATTCTATAACATTATCAAAAAAACTGAGCACGCCATTGCTGTCGTAATTATTAAGACGTGGGAAGCGGTAATAGTTTTAAGTTTAAGTGAAAATCTCAAAAATAAATAAATAAAATTTAATTAGATATTACCAAAAATTAAACACGATGTTATAAAATAGTTTTAATTGTATTATATAGGCGAATAAACTTAAAAGGGTCTAAAAGAATTAATTAACTCCCAAAATGTCAACAGACAACACAAAGTCACCTCAACTCACAAATTATATTACAAAAGAATAAAGGATGAATTTGACCAACTATAGTACCGACTATAATATCTACAGGCAATAATAAAATAATATATTGTATAGGTACAGCAAAATAAATTACTTTAATCACCATGATATCATAGATCAGAATAAATCTACTTAGTGATATTATAGGCCAGTGGCTATTTTTGTTTTCACTATGACACATTTTGTGCACTTTGAAAAATAAAAATATGCACCTGCTACCTACCACTTAAGATTGTACACAGATCAGGCAAGGCTCTAAGTTCAATCGCATTGTAAATGTATGATTATAAGAAGATAAATAATATATTATATATGAATTGTGTTTATTGGGTGTCATGTATAACTAATTCATTTAGTTTTATAGGTACAACATCTTTGCTATAATTATGTGATCTTCAATATGACAACATTCATACGAAACACTAAACCGAATAGGTACCTTATAAGGTGCAAATGAAAATATTATCATGTTTAAGCTATGGGTATAGTGATAGTGTACCTAGGTATTTAAATACCAGAGTTTGTGAGTGCTGATTTAATTTTGAATTGCTAATTTTTTATTATTTTAATTATATTTGAGTAAACTATAACAGATAGTTCCTATACTATGTATAAAAAATAGATTATTCTATAACTAAACATTTTTATCGATATTAAATGAAAACAAAACTAAAAAAATCCTACATTTTTCATAGGTACCTACATATAAATAGCTCAAAAATCCCCAAAATCTTTTTAAAGTTTTATAAAATGGTATACTAAATATCTGGTGAAAATTTAAAGTATCTAAGGTAGTAAGGTCAATGGTTCTTAGTTCCATCAAAATAATTGGTATTGTCAAAAACTGGTTTTTTCTCCTTTAAAATCCTCGTTTTCTTTTTTTTTTTTTGGTTTGTTTTTTCAGACACTTTTGAAAACTACCGTCAATTTTTAAATATTAGATATAAACTCTAAAGTTTTGAAACAATTAAATTCATTTCAACGTCAGGAAAAATGCTCGAATTTAAAATTAAGCTTTATTTCTACTGAAAAAAATGTTTACATACAAAAAAAAACACATAAATGTAAAATCAATAAATTAATTGGCCATTGCTTCGATTGGAATCTGCATTGACAATTTTAAAGCGTTTTACATATTGTATTATTGTTGTAAACAGAGTGAAACTTGTAACAATATAATAATTTGTATAATTTTGCATTTACATTCACCATTACCTTCACAATGATAAGTAATAAAATTAAAATACAAGTGTGCACTCGGGAAAATCAGAAAAAAAAACCACTGTTATTATAGGCTGACTGTCTTCGCTCAGAATTGTTTTTCATATAGGTACAATGATTTTATATAATTGAGTTCAAATTTAATACTTTCATTACAGTGACTTCCTAGACACCTAATGTTAAACAGAGCGTTACCCACTTACCAGTGTTTGGTTTTTTTTCCGAATTATTAAAAATTAAAAAAGTATTGTGAATTTTTAATTCTGACCTCACAATAGTACCAATTACATCCAATTCGCTACCAGAACCCATACCCAAATTTGAAAATCGAATTTTGTCCTATTTGTCGTGCTTAATAAGTACATATCTGCAACATAGGTAACTATGGTATACTATTGTAAAGAATATTTATTTTCCGTTCATTTAATTCAATTTTTTTTTACAGAAACATTAATTTGTATAAAATAATATTGAATAAAAAATGAGTGTGTTACAAACAAAATATTGATAACAAAATATGATTTCGCTATTGAATATGATATATAGGTAATTCGATAAACGCGTATATAAGGTAATCTAAATTAAAATTTTTTAAACTATTTTATTAGTTTTATCATATAAAAATATTTGCTTAACTGGTTGGTGTTACTCCGTGTTCTTCGCTCTAGCTACTTTACTATTTGTCTTAGACACCTACCTAACCTAACCTACCTATCTACTACTGTCTACTAATCTTAGGTATAACGTACAAAACAAATTTTTTTTAAAATAAATTATAAAATATATTAATCCCTACAACTTTACTTCCTATTCCCGACAGTAAATAATTAGATTTCATCCCGAGCAGTTTATATTATTATGGCCTCGGTCTGTCAGACAGGCCAACCGCGTATTTATATACTTGTAGTCGGCTGTGCCATTACCGTAATAGCAACAGATGACAGTATGACGCTCCTTATTTAAGTTTGCTCCGTTACACGTTAATACGTTGAGCATTCCTATTATACAGTTTTACCTACGTAAACTAGGATAATTATTGGATTTTAGAATGTTGTAAACCCGTATTATCGTCACTATAATCGTTATTTAATATTATTATTACGGTTTGTGTAGGGTGGTTGAAAGGAATTTGTTCAACCCTTTCGAATCAAGCAATATAGTGGCCCCGTCAATCTATCATCAGTGTGCTATCTAAGTACACTTTAATTTTAATCTCAAATTACCGTATGCTTCATTTACTTCAATGCTTAAAACGAATAAAACGCTTTCGGTTATTGCTCGCCTTGCCCCCTACACCAACCGGTAATAATTTATCTCTGAGGATTTATTACAAGTGACTGGGTGCCTACTGCCTATGGAGTATGGGTAAAAATGTAAAATATGAACAGTTAAATTCAATTATGGCTGCAAAAAATAATAAGTTACAAAACCCCGAATTGTATTGCAGAGCTAATGTACAAAAAGTCCTGGCTTTCAGTTATTAATATTTTACCAATATATAGAGAACTCCAAAGTCTAACTATAAACACTTAGACATTGTAGGTATACTACTTAATTAATTACGCAGGTAAGTACCTAGGTACTTAGTTATTTTATATAGAATTTTAAATTTGTATATAGCTATTGCCTATTATATGTATATGCTATTATATATTATGAATAATTTCATAAACTGTAAAATATCATTAATTATAGTAGATAGTAGGTAGGTACCTATTTAGTACCTAGTACCTACTTAGTTATCAACATGTCATCATTTAAATCTAAAATATGTACCTAGTAATTAAATAATATTATTAATAATTAATTATCACAAATATGAAATAAGTATTAGCTGTTAGCTATAATATTAGTCGCTAGTATAAAAATATCAAACAAAAAGTTTGATTTGAAAAAGACCGGAATAATTTTATTTACAGTTGTACAAAAAGTCAAGCATATTTTTTGAAATAGCTAAAGGAACCTAAAATACGAATTATTTAATCCACAAAATTAAAATATTGTTTTTATGTGTTTAAGAAATTAGTAATTTATTAATACATTAATAATTTGGTAATTGTAAATTAGGTTTATTGATAATAGGCAATTGGTTATTTAATGATAAATAAACTGTAGACATACATGTAATAAACATCAGATTTATATAACCTACATTAAAGTTACCTTGTGGATTTCCATTGTATTTGAATTTATACTTTTAAAATGTTTGTATGGAACACAATATTAGTTTATTTTAAGTAGGTACGTGGTACGTAGGTATAAGGAATACCGAATAATTATCAAATTTATCATATTATATATTATTATTCATGTAAAAGAAAAATATATATTGTATATTTAATTTTGTGAATTGAATAATAAAATAGTATTTTCAAACTTTTTGTCCACCGAAAAATAAACATATACTCAGATTCTTTGTTTCACAAGAAAAAAGTGAGTAGATTTTTTTCCATCACTCTTTTCAGGTTTTTCTCCCCAGGCTTTCTGACTAATTACTTGTACTTTATAACTTTTAAGAACATTCTAACAAATGAACAATAATTTCTTTGTTAAACCTACATGAAAAATTTGTGTTTAAGTACCTGGTAAATAGAAATTGCCAATTGTAAGGTACACGTGTAACTGCACCTGCTAATGCCAAGTAATTGCTATTGATATTATACTGATAAATCTAAGATGATTCATCAAACATGCAATTTTACAAAATAACCAAATTTCCTAATTCATTTAAATTCATGTTTCAAAAAAAAAATATAAAAAAAGAATCATAGCTTAAGTGAAATTAGAGTGTAAATTAGAGCAACATTACGTAGGCCATGTCACCATGGATAGCCCAATGTAAGTACCAATAATGTATGTCATACATAATAAATTATTTAAAAACTAAGTATAGCTATAGGTAGGTACCTACCATAAGTTTCATTTATTAGTCTAAAGGTTCATTACAAGCTGTAAGTGCAATGTTATACATAGATATGGCAGGAAACAAAAAGAGGAAAGTAGTTAGAACTAGTTTGGTTTATTTATTTTAATATATCTAATACTTGTCACATACTTAGAGCATTTCAAAGGATTTTTAATTTCATTGTATGAGACATTCTACAATAATTGAACTTTTTCAACTGCCATTGAAATAATATACATAAAATAAAATAAATTATTATACACTGAACTCAAGAATACATGTAGGCACCTATATTATATTGGCCTTTATTCTTTAAAGGTAACCATTCAATTAAAAAGTCAATTTATGAGTAGATAATAGTATTTAATAAATTGATCCTGCATTAGGCACACATTTTCATAAAAATACACATTTTACAATATTAAAACACCTGTCTTAGCCTAATGTTGTATGGTTAAATTTATAAGTTACATAACAACTTTTTATTATAAAATTCAATAGTTTATAATATATTTAATTTACAATATTTTGGCAAAATAATTGTTCATGAGGGAAGCTTTTTGAAGTCATCATTCATTGGTTGAATATTAATGAGTATATACCCTATAATTTTTTTTTACAAAAACACCACTGGTCTTGACAACTAGATCATCATAAAGACATTAAACACCATACTTGAGATTTTTACATTAGAAATTGTTTTGCATAATCTGAAATCAAATTAAATTAATTGAATATAATTAACCCAGCCCCAATTTATATTTTCAAATACTCACTGTTAGATGTTAGAATCATTGTAACAATTGGAGGTGCCTACCAAGCAACTATTTGGTGCTCGTCCAGGTCTCTTTGCTGAACACCTGACATGAGGGAATGCAATTATAGTTGGTGTAGGATAATAGTAAACCAGTAATGACTAATGAGCCATCGAGCTACGTCTGTTTTCTGGTGGCAGTTCTGTTAGGAGGTGAGGCTTTTGCAGTCATCGTAGAGCAAGGTGGTTGAGGCGTCCTTGCTAGTGTGTGTCCCTCGTGGTGGTTGTGTTGTGGGTTGGCCATGTTCTTCTCGGCATAGTGGATATCAGGGGTTCCAGTGTAGACTAGATTAGGCCAGACCTAGTGAACGCGCTGGCAATCTGGCTAGAACCGAAGTGGGGTTGGACCGAGTGTGGGCTTCACCAATGTATCGTCCGTCTCCTCTGCCTGTATATGGCGGTCTGTCACCATCAAGTATCTTTGGTTCAGTCACTGATGTAGGTGGCAGTGGAGATATACCCCCTGTTGCCGGCAGTCTGTTATTAGCCAGTATTCTTGGCATGTCTGCTGCCTGTTTCATGGGGACGCAAGCATCATATGCTGGTCACGGATCCAGGTTGGTACACAGTTGATGTTCCTTCACCGAGACTAAGAGTGGAACCTCAGAGCATCTATAAAAAAGTATATGTTGAAACTTAATGAGCCACTTTTTATTTTCTAGTTAACTTATTTGTTCATATAATTTATTTATTACAATATATTATAATAATATATACTAACTTAGTTAATATTTACAAATTTAAACATTGTAACTTGTTTTGTCTTGTTGTTGAGACTAAAAACATAAATATTCATAATTTTTGTTAATATTTCTTATTTTAAAATTATAATTTATACAGATTATCATTGAAAGCAATTAAATAGTTTAAATCAAAAACTTTTGGCAGTTCAAAAAGAAAACAAGCTTCTAAATAATGAAAGTAAAAAGAATTTGAATTGAATGTTTATACACGATAAAGAGAAAGTGAAAAGTGAGAGAATGTGGATATTGTATCAGGAATAACACTCAGTATTATGACATCAGCTTAGTTGTATCTACTTCAAACTTTTCTTTGCCATGTAAAAAGTCATTTAAAAAATGCTGTGAATTATTTTACACGTTTTCATATTTTAGGTCTTTCTAGACTAAAAAGATTTACTAAAACATTTTCCACAGAGCCAGGTGTATTAAATAATGTTTTAGGCATCATAAAACAAAAAGGTTAATAAATATCTCTGTTCTGATAGCACATTATTTTAATTTGTATGATTTTTAGAATTTTATATTTTGTTTTATACTTTTACATGTACTTATGAGTGACTGGTATTACCAGTATTACCCCACTATATGAGTAATGCCAGTCATTTGCTCGAAAAAAAATTATTCTACCCGACTCCAAAAATTTGAAATTTACATACACAGTAAGTTACAATCTCGCTAACAACTTAATAGTAATGTAAGCAATAATAAAATATTTGGATTTTTATCACCTACCAGAGATACATGAACTCCCAAGTATTCATATTCGAATGCAGTTATTTAATATATTGTACATTTTTACTTTATATATTTCCATTGTTCAGAAACAAATAATACAAGAAGACAGTTTAATGGCTTAGTTCAAGAATTCAAATGGTTACGAATAAACTTAAAAAACCATAGTTTAGTAATAGGACAGAACATGTAATTATAATTCAACAATAGGGATTAAATGGGATCAACAATTTTAGTATAATTCCTAAAAATGTGTCAAGAACATAGAGAAGTAAAACAATGAATTCAACTCATATTGCTTACCTACCTGTTTAAATTTTTTTAAAGACAAATCATTTTAAAAAATGTACTCTACAAAAAAAGATGTAGTAACTTTAAATAGATTTAGTATATTAAATACTTGAATTAATTTTATTTCAAAAATATGAATTAAAATTTTTTTCTGAGAGAACTTGTTCATGTTATACCTAGTACAGGTGTTGAGCATAGTAATATTGATTCAGTTGATACACAAATTAAAAGTATTTACTTGCTTGAAGGTATGGTTTTATTTTTTTACTTTAATTATAGCATATTTCTAAAAAATAATTACTTATTAATCAACATAATATGGACCAGGTGAAGAGTTACCAAATGAGCAACAAGTATTTATGCTGGCATACCGATTAAGAGTCCGCCGTCTCACGTATTTAGAAAAGATGCAATTGGACATATATGATACATCGTAGAGTGACACTCAATGTGAGTTCAGAAGATATTAATTATGCTTCAAATGAATACAATGATTAGATTAATTTATTCTTATTATGATTAAGGTATATACATGGTATATCTATTTAATTATTTTTATATTTATTTGATTACTAAAATGAGGTTTTTTGTAAATGTTTAAATAATATGTTGATGGTTTTTTGTGACAACACTATTTCTTTAAGTGAATTGTATTAGAATTGACTATATTTTGATTAAGATAGTAATTACAAATTGTATTAAAAAAATATAATATATTTTGCCCCTATACAAAGGCAGGGGGTCACATGTATAATATAAACCTAATATTTTTATCCTTATTTTTTAATACTGAAAATAAAAATATAAAATCTGATGTAATTTGTTTTTACAAAATAGCCAATACTTTGTAAATCTTAATTAGAAAACTGTTGATTGTAAAAAAATTTTATTAAGGTAAGTAGATTATTTTTTTAAATTATTCACATTATATTAGACAAATTAAATTGATACAATCGTTAAAACATTTTTAATTCAAAAAGTACCTAATATAAACTTTTAAAAATACTTAATGAGAATCTTTAAATAGGTTTTTTTAAATCTTTACTTCAATGAATGTTTATACTATCAAAAGGTTTCTAAAACCCAGATTTACAAATTAGCCAAGTTGAATTTTTAAAAAAAATTTTTACTCTTAGCATTAAAAAATAAAAATTGGTTATATACATGTGGCGCAAATGTCAATAATTAATGTATGAAAAAATTATAGATTAGAACAAAAGTTTTTTCATTTATCAAGTCTTCCTGTTATACCCTGTGTAGTAGATTAATTTTAAATAGTTACAAATTGTATAAAATAAATGTAATATACCTATAGTTAGTGACTGAAAGGCAGCATATAAAATGTTAGAAACTAATTTCACTGGATACAAGACTTTGCATGATGTTGTCATCAGGTCAGATTTAATGGCTTTTGATCAAACATATGTAACGAGGGTTTTTTAAATATTTGGTCATTTACATTTTTTTCATAACCATCATTGTAATTTTATTCACAACATTTACTTTGTCTGATTGCTTGAAAATGTCAGACAGGATCTTCGTCGATTTTCCTAAGTTCTACAACATCAAGACTTGCTCTAACTAATCCACCACGATTTTTCGCATTCAAGAGTTTCGATTCTGTCATTCTGATGTTTCAACTTCAAAACTCTGCAGAGCACAGACGGCGATTTTTTAAGGTCTAAACAGCGTAAAAAGGCGTAACATTTTTCAAAAAAAAAAAGACGTGATAACGAAAAAAAGCGAGATAACGCAGTGATGTCTCGGCTGCCGCGAGGAAAATTGGTGCGATTGGGAAGAAATCGACGGACCCTTTTCCAGCAGGAGCAAAAAAACGGACCGGAGTTTGAGCACCGCCGAAACGGCAACCCTGACGATCCCCAAAGTATCGAAGTGTCATGCATAGAACAATGAAATCGACGAAATTGTCGCACAATCAGGCGTAAGACGAAAACGACGTTGCCCCGTTTAGAGATAAGACGGTGTTTGGTGTGTGGGGCATCGATTCTCGGCTATTGTCTGGCGTCTGCGGACCGCCAAATTTTTATTTATCATCACTTTTTGTCGTCATCGTTGGCGTCTGTAAAGTGAAATTCTCTACCAAGATTAAGTTTTGTCGAGCAGACGGCAGCTGTCGTTTCCACACCGTCGCATAAAGTGTTTGGTCTATCGCCTTTTCCTAGACTACTGATTTTTCAAATCGTTTATACTGGTAAGTACTAAACACCAACTACCCACTGACGTAGGTATAGGGCAAAAAGTACAATGCGGCTACATTTGTTTCTTTTTTTAAGAACAAAATAATGCGTTATGAGACTTCACCTGCTTGAGTTCTCTATTTATTATGTTTCATGACGAAAAGTTTACTCTCACAATCGTGAATAGGTGACATTTGTTGAGGGGGATTAAAAATCAGTATCAACTGTCAAGTAATCGCTTAAGGTCCACTCACACTGTCTCATATATGATGCAATTACAAAATGCAACTACTACTGTGGTAGTGTGTGGTGTGCTAGCCTTTTTATGTTCATACATTTTTCTATTATAAAATTGAATACTACACAAAATCACTACTATCTAGTTGATTATCCCCTCGACAATTCTAAGGTGCTATTTGATTATTTTCATAATATAATTTGCACATAATAGTTGATAGATTCTACTTTTAATCGTGCCTTTTTAATAGTTATGTTCATTTCTAAATATTTAATTCCGTACAATATATTATGTAGTAGGTACATACCTTAATTTTTTTTTGACTACCTATTGATACAAAACATAATTTAATCAGTAACAGGGGTCTGACCAACAATATACAATATTCTACTTTTTATTGTGTATATGATAGTTACATGTGACGTCATTAAAAATACTTGATTAATTCTTAACAATATGGAACATTTGGTGTACCTTATTTTACTTAAAAACTTTTTTAATGGCTTTGCTGACATTAACACGCTGACTGCCTGTGTTCACAGACTATTTTTCCTACTCTTTATTTTTGATGTTATGCATAAAATCATTTTTTTTAAATTATAATTTTTAATCTATTTAACTCGGTTTAAGACAAGTAATATTTCTTTGTGAAACCTTCTCTCCTCTACGCCGTCATCTAAAAATATTCATTATTAGTTGATCTATTGACAAATAAATGTGTTTATGACAGCCACTGTCATATGACTTGTAGATAAATGCAAGGTGCAACGTCGAACACTTGTACAAATACTCTTATACTCTGATTCTATGTGGACGTTGGAAATCCCATGGCAGTCAACATATCAACTGTTCAACAGTGATATATATTTTATTTTAGACAAAGTCGAATTTTTAATTTAATTTATTAGCAATTTATTTTAGTGTAGTGGTTATTATTCAGTTATAATGTATTCTGTTACTAGACGTCTCACATTAAGAAGAGGATTGTACCACTTTAAAAATCTGCATACCCCTTTTCAAATATTTCCGATTTTATCCTGCAAAACTCCATATTTTAATAGTTTTTTACTTCATTTTTTATGCAAATACATGTCTTTACTATGTGTGGTCCACAATTTAGTTTTACAATTTATATCACTGAGGTAGTGTTCATTTCAATTATTCAATCAAAAGTTATAGTAATCTTATTATAAATACTAGAAGCAAAATTAATTAGCGTAGTCATTACCTGATTAATAAGTATTTCATAATTTTATTTGTTAGGTATTGGTAATTCTTAAAAACATTTTATAAAATGTCTCCCTATTGTGCAGAAAAATTATAGACTTATGTATACAGAACCCTATGTATACATTGTTGATTTTAATATTATTGGATTTTTATCTTTTATACTTTCTTATATTTTTTTCAGATTTATTCACCATGGAACAGTATATTGTAAGCAGTAATAGTGCATTAGAACTTAAACTCGGTAATTATAATACAAATAAAAAAAACTTGTGTGAATAATTTGTTTCTGTATACTTGTATACCTAATATTAATTTTTATTTTTAAGTCCGCAAACCTAGTGATATCCATGATCCTAAAGCAGCATTTTATCCAGACATGACTTATCAAGTATTTGGAAATATGTAAATATTTAAGTAATTTAATACAAATAAAATTGTTTAAACTAAATTTATTTTATTTTAGGGAAAAAATATTTGGTTACAAAGACCTTGTTGTAAAAATGTATTACACCGCTTGTAGCCTTAAACTGTATATTAATATAAGCTTTTCTTCTAAAGTGGATTCCGAGAAATTTGGTATGAATGTAAGTATTATATTCCATTTTTATCATTCAGTTTATGTAGCTTTTTTCAATCTACATGTATTATCTATAGAAAAATGTCAGTGGCAATAACTTTTGATAAAATAATTGTTTTAATAAATATAAGTTCATTTTATAAGTGTTAGTATTTTATACGCATTGTACTCGATAACATGATTTATTTGTCATAATTTCTGATTATTTATTTTTTTAATACAATATACTTCAATTAAAATTAATTTATTGGCAATAATGAAATTTCTTCAAATAGACATTATATATAACTGTAATTCTATAGAATTGCTGCTTGAATTAACATTGTTGGTTTTTTTATGAAAAATGTTTTCAGACACAAAAATAATAAAACACACATAATTGTACATTAATTTCTCCTCTCAGAATCTAAAATCGATCAAACTTTTGTTTTTTAAATTTAAAGTTTAATAAATAAATACGGTTTTGAATGTAACTAAATTTGGAAAAATGCTCATTACAATATGCATTACTCTAATTATTGTTGGTCACCTGTCATAACAATCCTTAAATTTAGTTCATGTATAAAATATTGTATAAACATTACTTAAACAATTTTTTTCAAAAATATATAATGATAAAATAAACACAATATCAAGGTTTAGTGTATTAATTGTTTCTGTTTAAAATTTTCCAACTAAATGTACATACTATATTTTAGATCTATATGTTAGTTGCATTGCACAAATTTTCTTTAAATTCAATGCTAGTTCTAACTCTTGATTTGTTTAATTAATAAATTAATAAATTATGTTAATTTTATAGCCGGACAATATAATGGAGAAACTTAAAGATTATATTACTCCTAATTTCTATTCAAATATTGATGTATTTGAAAAGTGTTTAGAAGATGAGCCGTCATTTAAGCCCTATGGAAATCAACTCGATCAATTTATTTTAAGTAAATTAATTTAAACTCAAATTTAGATTAACATTTACATTAACATTTTTTTACCATGGTTGTAGACCAAAATGAAGAAAACAAAAAATTTGAAGTCTATGTAATTGAAGACGAGAACACTGAGTTTAAAGAATATTTTAGTCAACTACAAACATTTGTTCTATGGTATATAGATTCATCAAATATAATTGATTTTGATGATTCTAAATGGAAGATATTCATCATGTGAGATATGATTTCTATTTTATACATATATTTGTTTTATTGGAATGTTAAAAAGAGCATTCACAGTTACGTCAAGCTTTGTGTTATGTCGATCAAAACATCATTGGGTGGGGCTCGGATACCTGGCTTATCTTGTGCGTGTAAATGTGGCTTGCTTTACACAAAAATATACCAACCTAATAATTTTATTTTCGATGTTTGAATTACGCATAAATATGTGATTTTTTTTTGCTTAAGACGATAGAAGTATCAGAATGTCAATGCCGTTAGATTTTTTTTTTTAATATTCAAAATACTTAAAAGGGATATTTTTTCCACGATAATAGTTACAACAGCGAGTCAATTTATTTTGATACACAATTTAAATATTTCAAAAACACTTGACCCTTTAGAAAATGCAGGTTCTACTAAAGTTTTAATTACATAAAAACACCACACACACAACAAAAATTAGAAAATATACTTGAAAGGTAAATTATTGTGTTAAGCAAGTAAAGTGTACATGTATAAGATAAGCAGTTATCGCCTAAGTAGTCAAGTTCATCTTATGTTAGTAGAGTCTGATTGACTCAAAAATTTTGATTAAACTAACAAAAAACAACTGTGGATAGTTAAATTAATAATCAGTAATAAATAACAGTAAAAATGTATTTAACACTTATAATGTAAATAAAATATTATGCTCAAATTTTAACAATCTAAATTTAATTTCAGGTATGAAGTTTTTAAAAATGAAAATGGTGATTCGTGTTATACACCAGTGGGATATTCAACAATCTATGAATACTATGCTTACCCTGATAAAATCCGGCCTAGAATTAGTCAAATGTTAATTCTACCACCATTTCAGAGGAAAGGATTGTGCGCTAAACTCTTGAATTCTGTTTACAAACACTATGCCACTAAATCAGATGTTATTGATATTACAGGTATTAATTCATATTTATTAATTTGCATGTAATATTTATTATAATATATATGTTGATTTGTTTTTTTTATCAGTTGAAAGTCCAAACGATGAATTTCAACTTGTTCGAGATTTTGTGGATGTTACTAATTTTCATAATCTGAAAACATTTGAAGAAGAAAAATTGAAAAAACTGCATTATCAAGAAATGGTTAAAGAATTTAAAAATCTTTACAAAATCAACCAGGTATGAGTAGTAAAATAATTAATTTATTTTATTTATTGTAAACATTATTGTTGTGTATTATTTATTTAAAATTGTAAGCTCCAATCTACATTGTTATAGTAACAATTATTTACATACAGGATGGAGTGGAGTAAATTTAAATCATATAAAAATACTTAATTTACCATGGGTAAATGTAATTTTAAAGTTAAGGTAAAATAATTTTTACCATTAATACATTTTTAATTAAATGTTGTGTATGTTTAGACTTTATATTTATAGTGGAGTAGGGCCAAGTATGCAAATTACCCAAGACTCATTAGAAATATGTGAACATATTTTTATAGGAGTATTAAAAAAACAATCAGGAATTGGTTATATATTTAAGATGACGCCACACGAACACTTGTCTTCAACATTGTAAATTTTATGTTCCAACAATATATTTAACAAATACATTTTACTTTGTAATTACCAGAACTAGTTAAAACTAGTTGAAAGTATGAAATTTAAAGGTAAGAATATTATTTAGGGCACCGTGGAGAATTGTATCGATATTATTTTTAAGTAAACTATGATCATTATAATGTGTATATACAAGTACAGTTTAAAAATAGTCATAACTTACTTAAAGATAAAATCAATAACATTTTTCTTTAGATGCCCTCGATAATATTTTCGCCTTTAAAATTTAATAAGAGGTAAATTCACTCTAGTTTTAGAAATTACTGTGTACAACGTAGTATTGTAAAGTACAATTTGCCATGTTGTAAGACTTAACAACAAAATGCTCGTGGGGATCTTCTTAAGGGGGCTCTAGCAGGTACAATTAATCATGTAAAGCAGGCTAAAAGCTAGACAAAACTGTAGGATATGGATTTGACGGATTTTAATTTTGAAAACTAATTAAAAATCTTCAACAACTTGACTGAAGCATGGCCATCAAAATATATAAAATACCAAAATTCTTGTCTTTTAAATTGTTGATTTTTTATTGAAGAATTTGAATGAAGAAAACCATTCCCTAGCTAACACAATGACTAAATAATATTTATTTTCAAAATTAAAATCCATCGAATCCAAGTCCTTTAATTTTGTATATAAATATACATATTTGATTAAATCTGTATCTTAGACACGTGCCCGCTCGTTACGAAAATTTATATGTGGTACTGGATAACAAATTTTACAAATTATACACACTAACATACATTTACTTCTCACACATAAACACAGCTGAAATATTAATTCTTAGAACACTTCACGCTTCAGCCATCTTAATACTATATTGATATTCTCCCAGATAAAATTACATGCTAATCTGTTGGAACCTTTTACTCATTAACAACTATCCCATCAAAATAATTTTCTATTCTGTAATTGTAAATAACAATTTTAAAAAAAAACTATGTATATTGCATTTATTTTTTCTTGTAAATCCTAATTTATCCATCAATTGATTTTAAAGGAAATAAAATAAATAATATGGACAGTATTTAATTTTCTTTGTCATTATTGCATTATATATTTACAATTGCACTATTTCACCCCAGAAAACAAAATTATTGATAGAGAAAATAGACACACGAGTATGAGTAAATGTGGGCAAGGTACTAATGAGAAGCATTGGTATCCCTTCATTCTTGTTAAGATAGAATAAAATGTACTTCTTATACAAATTAATTACGAAAGAAAATATAAATTTATGTTGTAATTTGGTACTTTCTGTGCCCTAGTGTATTCCCCCTGTCTATTATGGCATTAATATAGCTGTCTTAATGTATATAAAATCTAACTGTTACTAATTATTATAGTTAGCACGATACTTCGTGTACCAAGACTCGTCTCTCCTCTAAACTCCAAAGAATCTAGGCTTAAATCTTTTCTAGTCACAAAGTATTCTTTTATGAATATCAGACATCAATCGTTATGAAACGATACCAAATCATTCCCCAATATTCTTATAATATGGTACAAACTAATATATTATACAACAATGTAATTTGCCAAATACAGCTTTGATGTATGAACATAGTTGGTATTTTCCCTGTCTTAGCTTCACTAATATTTTCAAAAACTATTTTGGAACATCACCAGATTGCCATTTGATATTTAAATAACTTGTAGTTTAGATTTAAAATCTATTAAAAATCAAAGACTTGTTTGTAAAAAAGATTAAAATCTGATATATTTTTATTAGGAGTGCAAATACATATTATTTTTCACAGAGTTAAAATCTTTATGCTTCTTCAATTTGGTTACAAATGTTGTTTTATGTTCTTATATTAAATTAATATCTTAATTCACGGGTATATAAAATTAAATAATAATTCTTAATTAAAATTGTTTTAGAAACAAGTTCGTCGCGTAATAGAAATTATACTACTAAAAATTACCAATCGGCAGAATAAAGATGAATATGAAAAATATAAGAAATTTGTAAAAACAAGGTTGAATTGGCCATTTCAAGTACGTAATTAATAATATTATTAATCTTATATCTAACAGTTGAATGTTTTGTATTTTAAATTTATATTAAAATATTATTTATATATTTATATTTACTTATTTTTAGAAAAAACCTACCAAACTTATGTTGGCTATGCCAGCCGAAGAAGTTGAAAAAATCCAAAAAGCTGATTCAATTGTAAAACTAGAAGATTTAGATATTGAGTATAATGAATTAGAACCATCATATGATAAAGTAATCAAGCGGTTAGAAGTTAGCCTTTCTGTATAGTTAAGCGCCATAAATATCCGGTTTCTTACTTGTTCTATGATAAATAATTTTATTTCAATTTTTCTACATTTATTTTAATTATTTTTAACTTATATAAATGATTTCAAATCATGTTCCTTTTTTTATTAAAGTAATTAAGTCTTAAAATAAATGAATATTATAATAAACTTAATTAAGTATTTTTAATATTATCATTCAATTTTAATATTATACAATTTATAACTCTGAAGTAATAAATAATATGTGAATTGTTTTAGGTTTTTATTTTGTATTATAAACTTGACGTTGAAACAATTGATTCGATTTTATAGTATCAAATAAAACCAAAATTAATATTCAATTTTCCAAAAAGATTTTATTTCATGAAGCTTTATACTATTATTTTAATATATGTTACAATATTCAGCTTTATACTACTTGCATTTCATCAGTTTTTATTTAATTTCAACAAAATGATATAAATTTACCACCTAATGTTATGTAATTACTGCTAACTAATGAGTATATTTCAGTTGTCAACCATCGTTCATAAAATTCATTAAATTTTCTAAACTGTTCCTTTAAAAAAAATTATCGTTTCATGGAAGTATGAAGTAACTGTAGACACCTGCTCCAGTCAGACGAATCTTCTCAAAGTGTTCTATCATTAGAGGAACCAATTGAGGGGCGTGGGCGATGCTCTAATTTGATTGGTTATTGTTAAGACACAGAACCTTTTGTGTGAATTGTATTGTAAGTTAATATAAAATTGAAATCGATAATAAGATGCAAAACAACTGTTACAAAAATAAAGTAAAATGATTTATTTAGTCACATCAATATAGCGGTTATAACAGAAGTTGTTAAATGGCACAATATATTTTCATTGTTTTATTTTGACTAATAGTTATTAAAAGTTAAAAAACCTTAATGTTTAATCACTTTGATGAACAATAACAATAATAAATTATAAATCATAAATTCAATAAAAAAACATTAAATCAACACACATTTATACACCTTTTGGAAGTGTTGTTAAAATTATGACATTCCAAATATTTTAAGCGCATTAATTGATGTTGCTAAAGCCACTTCATCTGGCTTTTTAGCAATTAAACCAGCTAATAATTCCACTAAAATAGGTAATGAGCATGGTTCGTTCCGATGAAATGTACAGTAACGCTGTAAAAATCCCAGTGATCTGTGAAATTACAGTACATAAAAATTAATAATCATTTCAAAATGTACATTTAGTATAAAACTATACCTTTGAGTGAGGCTAGATTTTAATTCGTCAGTAAGATTTGCTGCTCTAGCATTTGGATACATAAACGGAGAATCAGATTGCACTAGTATTCTATCTAGTGTTAATGTCCCAGCACTTAAAAGTTTTTTGATTCCGCTACCAGAACTATCTTTGCACAATCCTCCTACAAAAATAAAAAATATTAAAATAATTGAATACTTATATAACTTAAAATAAAAAAATACAAACTGTATATTTAAATATTGCATGATGCAATTTACATAATACTGTCATTATTCATTGAGAAACTACACATCTAAAGACAAAAAAAAAAGTTACCTGTTATTCCAATGTACATTCCCAAGTTAATGTAGTCAGTAGCTTCTTCAAAAGAACCAGTAAATGAATGTAAAATAGCTGGAAGCTCTAAAGGCAAATGTGTTTTTAAAATCCTTAAAAAATCTTCATGTGCTCCTTTTTGGTGCAACATAATGGGCTTTTTTATTTCTTTGGCCAAGGAAATCTACATAAAAACCAAATATTAATAAAATAATATATTTGTTATATTAAATACGACATGCAAAATATACAACCATTTTATTCTAACCTGTTGCCTGTTGTTTGCAAATGATAATCATATAATAAACATCAATTAAAAATTTAAAAGAAATAAATCTTACTAATTTCATACATTTATGTTTTAGTTATACCTGTAGTTCAAAAACTTTTCTTTGTATATCAGGCGATGAAAAATCTTTGTTATAATCCAAACCACATATACCAATAGCTACACATTCTGGATTTTTAGCAATATCTCTCAGTTCGTCATAATAATTATCTTCCCAAGATTTAGCTTCATGTGGATGGATACCTATTAAACATAAAAAAATAACCATAAAATAGTACCTATTAGTCAGTACTTCATAGAAGTGTTAAATAAATAGGTAATCTAATAAAATATTTTTTCAACCACATACCTATTTTATACAATAGGTACCTAATATTTAATCTTTAATTTCAAGAGTGAAGGTCAAATAGCTGGTACTTTAGTGTAAATAAATAATTTTCTTTTAAAATGAATCTGTATAAATTATCTAAAAACACTTACATATAGCCAATTATAATTTTTTTAATGGAAAATGTTTAAGTTGTATTGATACATACTAATTTAGGTAAGCATTTTATAGACTAAATTACTAATGGTACATGTAGGTCATTTACCCGCAGTCGAATATAAAGCTCCTGGATAAATTCTTGCTAGCCGTAACGCTTCTTTACTCGTTCTAAGAGAGGTACATGGAACAATTATTTTTTGAACACCTGTAAAATGATAAAATAATTGGCAGGATATAACAATATTATCAACAGTTATACACCCACAGCTGTTGACAGTGAACAATATCATAGAAAGTTGTTGTATTATAATATCTCTGGCGTTAGAAAAAGCTAATAAGTCTGGAGACACAATTGTCAATGCATAAAACGAATCAATAGCGGTACGTAACCATACCTGAATCTTTTGCTCGTTGTAACACCGATTCCAAGTCCCTGCTGAACTTCTTGTTTACCATGTTTGATCCAACGTCGATGAGTAGATAATTGTCATAGTTCTCTCGGATCGGATCCTGTACTTTGACAGCACTGTTGGGTTGAAAAGCCATGATACCTCTACAAAAAGCGTGCGGAATTAAAAATGAAAACGGGCCCAAAAGATTATAATTATTATTGTTGAATAGGTTGAGTCTGTGTGCATATATATATGTATATAAATATATAATTATATATACAACGCTTTTTGTGTTTTAACTTTTAACTGTGCCAAAGCTAAACTATTATGTTTTATGGACACTGTACAGATCGTGGTGGTCTACTTACTACTTATCTAATGTCTAAATAGAATTGCCCAGTCGGTGATAAAGAACGGACAAATACCTATGACATTAATAATAATAATTGTAATCGAAAACAACAGCATTAAAAAATAAAATTCCATGCGATAGCGACCGAACTAGCAGCGGATCGTCAGTCGTCACTTGTCAGTGTTATCATTAAACATAAATAATATTATTCCGACGCGACGGGCTGTGTTTGTTGGTCAATATTATGATAAGCGCCCGTTTTTCATTCAATATATGTACTACAAACTATGTGATAAGAAACCTCTTGTATGTTCGGTTGCATTTCACGACATTTCGATGTCAAGGGGATCGAAGCGCACGTATTTTACGTACGTTATGCCGGTGGTAAATTTAACATATTTCGGAATGTCCGATTTTAATTATGATTGTATGTATGAATAATTTGACAAAATACCTATGATTTTTAGGAAGTCGGTTTTCGATTTTCAATTTTAAAGGACTTTAAAATTAAGATATTTTTTCAAAAATCCAATAAAAAGTAGTTGCATTGCATTTGCATATATTTTGGGTACAAAATCACAATGTAGATTATTTAGATAAACAGCTTTAAACAATTTAACATGCAAAACAAGTTAACTAATGAGCTTATAAAAGTAATTTTATTACATTAAAATTAGTAAACATGATAATAATTAATCAAAAATAATAGAAATCAAATTATTTAAAGTAAAGAAAATTAATCAAAAAACAAAATCTATATTTCTTTTTTTGCTATTTGAAAAGCGTTCTATTATCTTATCTTCTGAAATATCAAATCCTCGATGAATATACAGTAATGCTAAGCCACAAAGTCTATCTTGAGACATCTTTGTCCTTAACCAAGTCTTAAGCTTGAAGCTTGAAAATCCAAGGTGGGCGAGCGCCCCCTTTGCCCCCTCCTAAAAACCGCCACTGGCGTTCATGTCGTTTCGCGACACACTTATTAGAGACCTCACGGCACACCTGTAGTTAGACACTGGTTTGGTTTAGAAGCTTATTATAAATTCAACCATTTTTTTCAAAATTACGTTCGGGCTTCAGGAAGTATGATTAATTTATTACCAGTATCTGTGGTTTCTGTAGTTATGCAAACAAGAATATATTTCATACTTGAGGATGTATTGACATGCGCTCGCGTGTGTGAGAGTTTCATCCGACGGTGCTTGCCCGACGCATAAAAAATTACATTTGAAAAGTCATCGTGTGTATAAAATATAAAAATATACTCTAAAAGTTTCAAGTATCCACGTATAATATTTTTATATTACCCGTACAGTGTACGATTTAAAATATTATGCATGCTAATTATGTGCAATGCTAATATAAATTATTATAATGTACCTACCAACAATGTCGAGGTAAAATAAATCAATTGCAATAAGTGATTTTAATATGTGTAAGTAAAAAATTGCCAAGAACTGTGATTGTACGTGTAATTACACGCGCGCGCGGGTCGCCTATTGTAGTGCTTTACACCCACCGACCGACCTGTGGATTAGGTGTGTATTATATATATGTATAGCGATTAGCGACTCTGTAGAAGTGGACGGGATCGCCGACCAAGGCTAGAGAGTGCTAATGTGTAAGCTTATATATTGTGGGTGTGTGTACTTAAAACTAATGGATAAATGGGTAACTTAGATAATAAAATGATAACTACAATATTATTCGGGTTTGGTTGGCTGTACTAACGTGCCCCCCAACTATGTAAGACCTTTCCAAAAATTATTGTGACCTTATTTTTTCAATTTGTAACTATTTGTAACCAACTTTTTAGAATTTGTAACCTCATCATTTTTGAGTACCGATCGATTTCCCCAAGAGGGGCTGGCCCCCCCAACTCAACGAAATCCCCCAAAACAGCTTGTAACTTATTTAAACCCAATTTGTAACTATTTGTAACCAACTTTTTAGAATTTGTATTACACGTGTTACACAATTCATTTAAATAATGCAAAATATATACAATTCACAACAACAGCGCCCAAGGTATAAAAATATAAGGGTAATGTAGTATAATGGCCAAAATTATTATAATAAATTACGGCACTTCTGGCCCATCAATACAATAACAATATAATAATATATAAATAAAAACTCACAAATATGACGGTGCACGGCTGGCCAGCTGCTACCTGGGCCTACAAAAATGGTAATTGACACACACACGAAATAATAATTGTAAAAATGTGGCGATCAGCGAACAAATACATAATATAATAATAAATAACAAAAATGGCGATTGGCGCCCAAAAACGAAGCATAATAAATTTGGCGATTGGCGCCTTCAAAATATAATAAATAAAATTGTTTTCACGTTGACGTTAACGGAAAAAGGAAGACTACCATGTATACGGCGGCCGATAACGCGTTAACCTAATCTACACATATTATATAACAATTCACATATATATTAACATAATTAAATACAAAAATAAAAACGATACAAATATAACGGTGATTATGTGTGTGAGTGTGGCTGGTCGGCTGGATATACTAATTATTGCAAATATTATTATGCCGGCACGGCGCGGCGGTGACGTAGGCCAGCAAAATGGTGTTGGCAAAAATCACTCAATTATTACAATTTCAAACGACGATTAATGTTTCTGTCTAGCACGAATTCGTAATCAACTTCTACAATACAATATCATTTTTCTTTGTATGTGTAAATGGAAATTGTACGAATTATTTTCGTATTTGTAACGAAATACAAAAAAATCTATAAAAATTAAAGTAAAATTCATTTAACAACATAAAACATTTATCTCATACAGATCAGAATTGTATTAATGGTCATAAAAATAATTCAAAAAGAATTCGAGTACAGTGCAGATGAGATACATATTTCAAAAGTATTTAAAATACGTATTAGAATACTCAGTACAAAAATGTAGTTGAGTACAAACACAAATACTATTAAAAAAAACCTCCTTTCAAATTTGTAATAAATAATCAAGAGCCCATTTTCATGATTAACTTTTATTTTAAGGAACATTTACATCATATAATGTGGTATTAAATATGCTATAAAATACTGAACAAACTGTTTTCTCTGTCGAAGTATTTGAATTTTTAATTAAGCTTAATTCAAGTTAAAAAATATATTATTATGAATTCCTAATTTTTATTTTTATATAACGTGATTAAAATTGAATATATTATATACAAAAAAAAAAAGTATTTTAAAATTAGAATTTGATATTAAATACGAATACTCTGAAAAAATATTTAAAATAAGTATTTGGGTACTTATAAACTAAAAAGCGTTGAATACTTTAGTTGGAGTATTTAACAAGATTTCTATAGGTCGATTTTACTTATGAACCCTAAATAGATCTGGATAACTATACACACTTAACTTGATTTAGTTTTGTCCAGAGAATCCCCTACTAAAAATTGTAAGTTTTTGATGCGAAAATTATAAAAAATGAAATGGCAAATACAATGCGATTATGCGAACTATAATATGTATTAAAATAAATTTTTGAACATTCATTATTTCCGGTTTGTGGGAGGCTGAGGTAATGGGTGAAAAAGAAAAACTAGTTTAAAGAAATTTTAAAAAATGATTTTAAATTTCCTTTCTTCTTGTAAAGACTCCCTTTTTGGTCTCATCATTAAATATAAGTAGTAAAGAGATTCGTGTGTTATGGTTTCGTATTGTCAAGTAAATATTAATACATGTGACACTTACTATTGCAGAGACTCCAAGGACGATAGTTGACCGACAAAGTGGATTGCCACTAAAAGAAAAAGGGATAAAGAGATCGAAAGAATCGCTATAATCTCTTTGATACCACCGCCATAGGTCAGCAATATGAAATGTGTTGTTTTGTTCTTTCACCATTACTTATGAACTACCGAGAAATAAAGCTTAAAAATGTAGGTACGTAATATTATTAGTAACTGAACTAAAATAATGTTGAAATTTGAATGAAACGTAATATTTTGTAACATTTGGATTCGGGTGTAATTGCGTCAATGTTGATAATATTTTATTGTAAGTACCAGACGTAACATAGACAATTTACACATATAATGTCAAATAATACTACATGACATTATGAAAACCTAAAGTAGGTTTTAATTAATTCATAATTACTCATTTAAACGAAAAAGAATATTTACCATACGGCTTATACACGTACAGAATATAGGTTGTTGTAATTATAATGAATCAATACGTTTTTATTTAAAATACAGTAATAATATGTAATCAAAAAAAAAAAATAAAAATGTATTACCTTTAATGGCGTATTGGTATCAA
>NW_019104187.1:0-55765 GCF_001856785.1 Myzus persicae
ATCACCTCATATAGTTATTATTCAATTGTACCAAAATGTCTTAGATCTTAAGACTCTAGACTTGGAACATTTGAAATATTTTTGTAACTCAATAATTGAAACAAATTTTGTAATTTTCAGTCTGCTCTGTTACTAAGACATTCAGGTACCAAAAATAGTTACCTTCATAGAGTTTACTTCGTAATAGTAATTAATAATCACGTTAAAAAATCAGCCCAACCAGTGTTTTATAGAATAATTATTTGACGGTTTCAAGTTATAGTTTTATTTAATATTCGTAAGACACCTTGTATGTTTTGAATTATGACGCACTGACACATTTTAAGCGACTACTTACTGCAGAAATGTACGATCAGTATTCTACACTTGTTCAAACAAAACCGTTCCAAGCCCATACACAAATGTTAATATTTTTTTCATCATATTGTAATAGTCTCACCTTGCATTTGATCAATTCATCATTGTTCTCGTCATTTAAAATCGACGTGTTGTGTGCATTTTGTCGAACTGCATCGGCGCGAACAATCAAAATGATTTCTGGTTCACATTTAATTTCCACGGCCATTTCCAAAGGCACTTTCGGTACGAACATGAAAAAAAACGAAATAACTCCCAGCAATAGCGTAACCGTGAAAAATAACGTTTTTTTCACTCGGAATCTGTCGACGATTATACCAGCCAGAGGCGCCATTACCATAGATATCATCGACATAAAAGTCATCACGACACCGTATGTGGCTATTGAGTACCCTAATTGTTTCGCTATCGTAGGTAAAAATCCAATCACAGGACCAAGACCTGTGTGAAGCGAAAACATTCAATTAACAAAAGCAATGACAGTCAAAATTTAATGTTCTTTTCGTCATAATATCATTGTTCAAGAGTAGGAGTGTAAAAATAATACAGGATTATTAATTATTAATTACATTATGAGTTACCTATGTTCCAACAACTTCAAAATATAATTTTTACGTTTGTTTCGTTTCTTAAATTTGACTTATAATTTTCGTATTAAATTAAAACCGTTCTTGCAGTTCCCACATATACTGAGTTTACAAAAGTACTCGAGTAAAACTATTAAAAATTCAAATACTGATACATTTTAAATACTTTCTAATACTATCATTATTAAAAATCAATTATTAATTTTGAAATACTTCTCTTTTAGTTTAGATATTTTTGATTTGAAGTATGATCTCGTAAAATAAAGACAAAAATGTAGAACATATTTTATAATAACATATTTTTTACTGCTACTTATAGTTACTTATAGGTAACAAAAATCAAATACGTAGTCAAAGAAAACAATTGAATATTAGAAAGTTCTGCCTAATGCATTTGAAGTGTAAAATGTATGTTGATTACCGTAAGTTATAAAAGTCGGTTCGGTTGATTTATAGGGTAAAAAAATTTGAAAGTTCTATTTATCTTTAAATATTTTTTTGCTGAGGATACAAAGATTTTTCAAAAGAAGTATTTTGATTGATTAGTATTTAAATACTTTGAGAAATTATCTTTTACATGATTGATAATTGATAATTACATATCTGTTGGCTATGGGCCTACTACCGAATAATTAGATTCCTACATTTTTTCGTGTTTTAAATGAATTTTTTTTTTTTGCATTCAATTAAAACCGTCCTTGGTCTCCGATAAACAGAGCTTTAAAAATAGTTACGTTTAAAAATGCGCATACAAATATTAAAAACATTATTAGTTCATTCGTTTGGAAAGAGTGATAAAACACATTTCGTGTAAGTATTTATGCTTATGAATAATTATTCCATTAGTACATGTAACAAACAAATATTTTGTTTGCATTGCCTGCTGGATTATAACAATTATCATTATCAAATTTATTAACTCTTTAGTTTAATTTTTTTTTTTTTATAACTCTTTAGTTTAATTTTTTTTTTTTTCAAAAATCTATTATTACCTAACAAGCAATGTACCTTTATAAATATTTTTATGAACGTATTTTTAATAAATTCACAGTGTCACCAATAAATCGATTTAGTAAAGATCTAATTTAGTTACTAGTGAGTACTATCAAACTATAATATTTCTGATTTAATTAATGTAAGTACTTACATCCTAAGTAAAGGAAAAAATTCAATTTTATTGGAATCAATTTTTTGTTTACATTTGTATTGAACATCTTTAAAATTTAATTTAAACTTAGTAGAAAAATATTATTAATCACGATAAAAATATTTTGACACCTAAATATATTTACAGCACTTTTAATACAAATTATGTGTTCATCATCGCGACTCTCTTTCGAGTTAACAATTACTTTAAATATAATAATAGTTTACGTTCAGCAAAATACGTTGGTCCCCATTTATACTTAAACATGGTATAAAAGGTAGGCAAGTAATAATATCGGTGGAAAACTAGAAATACCATTATTGAAAACAATATCAAGTGGATATACATTTGATTACATTTTTTATTCGTATAATACATTTTTTTTTATTGATTTGACTCTGAGATGAGCCTCTCAAGAATTTGTATAAGTCAGTACCTATTAATGAAAGAAAATACTGGCGTCCTTCAATTAATAAATCATAAAGTTGACGATACCACAGTGTAATAATTGCAGTTTATAGTATAAGTTTAACATTAATCCTATATTATTGACATTTCTTGGTTTTAATGATTCTAAATCCATTCTGCAATGTTTAGAAATAGCAAACTGATATTGATTTAATCTTTTGCCGTGTATTTAAGTGTATTCACAATTGCAAAACATTCAATAAGTATAGTTATTAGTTATTACTCTACGATGCATTGTTCTTTTGTTTATGAATGATCTTCAACAGTCAACAGGTATTAGGAAATTGGAACAAATACTTTCATACTTAGTTTTCTAAAGCCTAGCATTAGATATATATTTTATTTCACTATACATGTAACGTTCGTTTTCCAAACACTATAAGTTGGTAACGTTAAATTTAATCTACTTGAATACAAATTTCCTATTTTATAAATTATCAAAATATCAACTCAATCATTTTGATGAATTTTATATCACGCATATATCTGAAGAATGGTCAATTTAATGATCATTTTTAATTGAGTTGAATTAAAATGTTATAAAACATTTAAAAAAGTCAAAATGTAATATTTCTTCAAAATTGTTTAAACTTATTTAAATTAAAAGTTATAAGGAAACTTACATTTAACTTATTAACTCCAGTTAAGTTATTTTTTTTTTCAACATTAAATAAATAGCTCATAATATGGTTTAAAATAAGAAAAAGTGAAATCGTATGCAATATGCATCACCAGCAACAATTTTAATGTATTTACTATTCAATTATTTATAAATTAATGTAAATTGGATTTGATTAAAAGTAACTCGTCACCTATTTATAAAGTTTATAATTTTATATCAATAAAAACCATTGGAATTAAATATTAATTAAATCAAAATTCAATAAAAAATGTTATGCTAAAAAGTTAAAGTTAACTTATCTTTAACTTTTCATCTCGTTTATGGCTTGATCTCACTTTATGTATAACAAATACTACCTAGTAAAAACAATGTCAGTAATAAATATATTATATACTTACCATTCTTAAAATTTGGTTGTTCCTCGTATGATGGTGTGGAATATATAATAATATAAATCAATATTTATTTTACACATTAATAGTAATACATTTAAAATATTTAAATTACATAATTTTACGAAAAATAATAAAATAGAAGGGGGATGATCTGAGACATACATATAACATAATCGAATTGGATTATACAATTATCATAACAATGGGCAACACACCGGAGGTCAGCGATGAAGCTAGAATAAAAAATTATTAATTAAAAAACAGTTGTTTTCACAATATTATTTACAAAACTAATATTTATTCACCATTATTAACAATACTAGATAATATCTAGACATATTTATTAAGAAGTATAATTTTTGTATAAGCTGCAAAGTAATCAATTATTGTAAGCCATTGTTCAAATGCATTAATGAATAAATGTGTAAAATGTATGATACAAATGTAAACATTATAATGGCACTTTTCTTAAAAAAAAAAAATGTCATCACAGAATCATACAGAATTTTGCAATTTTTAGTAATTGAAAACTATATACTACCAACATACAAAAATAAATGATATAATTTATATATCGAATAATTTATTTTAGTACATACATAATATTGTAAACCATAACTCAAAAGTATTATTGTGTGAATGTAAAAAATGTATGATGAATGTAAACATTGAGTTTTTAAAAAATATGGTATTTTTCAAAAAAAAAATTATGTCAACACCCAAAAATATTTACTTCTCGTATGTATCTAAACTTAAAATTTAACTAATATTTTAGTGAATCATTTAAATTGATAAAACCGATGATCAGCACAATATTGAAAAAAAAAATATAGGTATTGCACTCTTACAATATATTCTTTTGAAGTCATCGCCACCATACAACTACACAAACATTGTGTAACTTCAACAGAAATAGCAATTACAAGAGCCAGATTATTTTTAAAAAAAAAAAGGCGTTAGTAAACAACATATATACCTATATATCTTGTCGTTGAAAACAAATTTTACACTAAACCGAGAGTCAATATCAGACATCCCAAAAACAAAATGTACCACTAATGGTTACAAATTAAATTATGTAAGCATTATGAATGTTTTTGTTTTGGAACTAACTTGTACTTAGTAACAAGAAATATATTTAACACTTAAATCTAATAAATTAAAATAAAAGGGGAGTATTGTTATGGTGTGGGACATCATTACAGTTTTTATATTTCTATTATTATAATATTAATTAAAGTATTATACACTATACATAATATATCACAGACGAGCGTGTCATCTTTCATTAATTCTGTAATATCACGGAGTCCCACCGTATATCTATAATAGGTATAACTATTTCGATTAGAAAACAAAATCTATAATAATAATCGTTCAGCCTGCCAGACATAATAGCTAATAGCTAATCTCGTTCGATCACTTGCTCCGTGTATTATAGGTGCTGCCAGGTCATCGGTACAGTAAAATAATTTATATTACATTTATTTTGTTTTAAATAAAAACTGCACTCTGTATTACTAACTGTCTTGTCTAACATCCAAATCCTCTGACATTCTCCCGCTTGGTATAAATCCATCACCGCGGGCACACAATTACGAGACACACCGTATACCAGCAGTGATAGACAACAGTTTAATCGTTACCACGTAACAATTGCATTAAAATTATATTTTATTATATTGTTATTTTTAATAATACAAACATACAAAATATACTACAGTATAAACATGCAACTGGCGCATGGAAAGTAAAAAAATGTATAAAAAATGGGCTTTGTTCAAATATTTTGGTGAACACTAAATGTGTAATTATAATAAACTATAACTTAAAATCGATTCCAACTTCTGGTTGACCTTTAGAAGAAGTTGTTTTGATATTACTATTATTCGAAAAACGATTTATCATCTGATTGACTATGATTTGTACGATACACGTGATTAGAACAAGCACACTTAATATTTTGAAGGATGCAATACTGCCGATCATTTTGAACATGTAGCCACCAACGAAGCTTCCAATGGGCGTTCCTAAAACGAAACGATTTCACGTCAATACAACAACCTAACGGTCGTACGAATTATAGGATAATACCAAGCCTGGGCAAGTGAATGATAATTTTTAATTGAGTTAAGTTAAGTCGATAGAAAATATTTAAAAAGTTTAAAATTAATAGTTATCCTTATTTTTTTTTAAATTTATAAATAGCAACATACTAATATAGTAATATGGTTTAAAATAGTAGGTAGTAAAAAGTAAATGTTTATGCAACATGCATTATCGATATTAAATTGATTATGTTTATTATTTAACTATTTTTTAAGTAACTTTGATTTGACTAAAAGTAACTCGTTATTTATTATGTTTATATCAAATAAAAATTCAGTTAAGTCAAAAATTAAATTTAAAAAAGTTAAGTTAAAAATTTCAAATTAACTCAACTTAAACTTTATAAATCGTTTAAGCCCAGGCTTGATAATATCAGTGGCGTGTAATGTAGGGTCTTGGTGTTGGGCAGGCAACCCCTTAAATATGGGTAGTGGCGTGCCTAGGAAATTTCAATAGGGGGGGGGGGGGAGAAATATGTTATAAATGTTTGAAAGTAATATCAGATATAAATGTTTATATATGTCTATGGTAATATCTAATAAGTTGAAGTCATCAAAAAAAAGTCAATGGGGGGATATAACCCCTAACCTCCCCCCCCCCCTTGGGCACACCACTGAATATGGGTGGGTTGGTACAGATAGATAAAATATAGGACATTCTATGTTTCGGTTTAACAATATTACGGTCAATAGGCCACCTAAAATTATTTGAGCAACACCAATTTTTGTATGACACATGCCACTGGATAATATAACAGATAAAATATTGATATGGCCCGCAGAATATTTTTTAGGACAGACCTATTCCCGTCAAAGCTGTTCCGACGACTCCTTGAACCGTTCCTTCGGCACCGGAAGGAGACAAAAGATCAGCATACGAAATGGCTCCAGAGTAGAACAACGCAAACGCTACGCCACTGAGTATCTCGACCGGTAAAACGTAAACAGGATTTTCGATGATTGAAAACAGGAAAAATATCAACGCGTACACAAAAAACATTACAGAAAACACGTTCATGTGACCTACGCGTTTCAGTATATAACCTGAAAAGGAGAGCATTTATTAGTTCCAAAACAGTTATATGCAATCAACAAAGGTGGTCTTACCTGATAAAAAGAATGAAGGCACTTCACCGCCGAAACATTGGATTAGTATAGCTAGTCCTTGAAGTGTCTTTATCCAAGATTTTGTTTCAGGGTGATACAACATCGACAAATCTTCCAGGTACCTATTTCATAGTATGTATAACACTGATATTCGTTATTATTAAAGCTGTTAATAGTGGTAATGAACATTCCAACATATTAATAAAATATTAAAAGTTAAATAACTATTGATTGGGTACACGACTTTCGCACCTCTAGAACAATGCTTCCTCAATTTAAAATTTATAGTTTTGAGATAAAAACGATTTGAAGTTTCAATCCAAGATATTTCAAAGAGTTATTTTCCTATATGTGTTTGGAAAGGAAAATTTAAATGCTTGCAACATACTTTATAATATGACTTTTTAAAATATTACGAAATACTCTCATAAACCCAAAAAGTTAGACTTATGACTTTTTTGCAATTTTTATAAGTGTATGTAAGACTGCTGTATTTTGAGATGTTACTTGAAGTTTTACTTCAGGGATTAATTGGATAAATTAAAATACGTTTAGTATCATAAAGTAAAATAATATGGTTCCCTTGCTTTGAAAATTAGCCAAAAATTATATAACTCAATACTGACACTTCATCTTTTTAGTGGCTACATGAAATTGAATGTTCTGGCCTTGCATTATATAGAGCTAATTATTATTACAATTAGGATATGTAATTTTAAGCGAAGAGATAGATCTCAATCATAGGCTGTTTTAGAACCACGAATGAGCCATACTTACAACTATACAATATTTTTATTTTGGACATCAGCTGTTCATGTTTTGATTAAAAATAATATGTTAATAATCAATATACCTATTAATTTTTTTTAATATTTTAATCTAATTAAAATGACAGTAATATTTACAAAAATGTAGTTTTACAATAATCAGGTACAAACTAGCTACAAACTACTCCTAGAATGTTTTTAAATATTGAACTCGAAATACCTGAATATGATTTTTTTTCACCGCTTTTATTACCACCTAAAATAATTTATAGTAATAAATAAAGAAATATTTGTCACTTACCAGAATAAAAAGTTCCATATGAACGAAACGAAAAATCCAAATAATACAACCCAAACGATAAAGGCTAAAATTCTAACTTCAGTTAGCAATTTTTTGACATCAGATGATACCCTCTTGGTATACGGACTTTCTTGTACAACCTGTAAACTAAAACTATTCATAATTATTAATTCACGACAAACGGTTTATCAAATCAGAATTTAATTTGAAAAATTTGCCTTAATGTTTGACACCACAAATATATCCAAAATGAAACATATCAATGCAATTACAAAACAAGGTGTATCATTTTTGAACTCTTGTTCTTTGCTATACCAGTCTACACATAAACCAGAAGCGATGGCTAACAAACTATAACCAATGGATCCCCACAACCTCTGTCCACCATATTGATGTTTGTTTTCACCTTAATACAAAACATAAATTTGCACAATATTAGATTCTGAGAGGAGCGAGCAGATATGTATTGAATGTCTTATAATAATTATGTGTTTTTTTGTGATCGTATTCGTCGTAACTCATCAAGTTTTAGATCCGAAAATTTGGTTTAATGTCTAAGACGTTGAGGAAGGTTTTCGATAAAAATTTTATTTAACTGGTCCTTGGTACTTTTTTAATAATTGCGAAAAACTGCGTGAGTATGTACATTGGTACCCGAGTATGAAGTGAAACTTCCTTCGTTGTTTTAATGGTATCTAGATTTTCTGAAAATGAATAATCTCGCAGCAAGGACTTGAATGAACTGTTAGGATATTAGGTTCAAGATCGTGATACAAAAAACAATTTAATTGTTTGATTCTTTTTATTGATTCTATTTATTTTGTTTACCTACTCTCATTTCATTATAGATCAATTTAAGATATATTTTTTTGAATTTTTCGAGTTAAAATAAAATTATCATTTGAACTGTTTGATGTTGTGCCAGTACCTACCAAAGTGCTTTAAAATAAAAGAATATAACATATTATTATAGAATGCAATCTTTTCGATATTAATTATTATTTTTATATGCCTACTCGGTTATTACATAATTATTATTTTTATATTTATAATAATTAACTTACGGCAAGCTATTGGCCATCGGGTGGTTATTTTTAGTAGGTTTTTTAACTGCAGGGGAGGGTATGATTGGTTTGGAACAACTATATGTGTGGCATGGACTTGCCAATAAGAACCCGGGAGGTCACTCATCCTTGAATTAATATTGTGACACCAGCTGGTGATGGAACACAGAGCACATATTTTGTGACTTGAGACACCACTCCACACCAAGCCATTAATATTATAAACGGAACTAACTTTTAGTATACATTAAAATTACTCTCCGTCTCACTATTCCACACCAAATATTAAACATTTTAATAGATACAAATAATGATAAAAATCGAACTTATATGATTTGCATTTTATTTATTTTTCGTTGTCATTTAAGTTTCGTGTCTTCAGCATAATATATATTGCGTTACGAATTGTTAGGCGTTGTACCCCAACTTCTTATAAAGATGTCTTACTTCAAAAAAGGAACGGTAATTAGTTAAGAAAAAACAGTTTTTAACCAATTGTTTTTGTTTTTTTTTTTTATCGTAATTTATAAAATATACCTTAAATGTTTAGACATTTTAAACAAATATTAATTATATTATATTTTTCAGATACGATATAATAATAATTTTAAGCTTTTTTTACTATCTATTTTTGAACTTATCTTCTATAAAAACACCTGTATTTACTGTAAAAATTGAAGTACAGTAGTATAGTATGATAAATTATAAAATATTATTGGTAGATAATTGTATCCAACTTCCTAATCACTTTGTTATTGTGTCGGCCGTCATTCGTAAGGCCAAGGATGTTGCACGTCGGACACAATATTAATACTTATTTTATTTTTAAGTTGAAATATAAAAAATATTTTGAAATTTACCGATACCGCTCGTCAGTTTCTACAAAAAAATATAACACTGTATTTAAATCCTTCAAGGACATTTGTCACACAGCACGATGTACTTCATTAGAAAATAGTTCATTAGTAGGCAGATACCTACCACAATATAACGATTTAAGACATTTTCCATATTTTGTTCTATATGTATAATAATATGGAAAAGTATAACCGTGTATTTTGTTTTAATATTTTTACAAGTTTTGTACTTTGGTGAGGTATTTTTTACCTAGGCATACAACATGGATATCGTAACACAGAACTCGTATGTAGGTACTATATTATGTACAATGTACATGACTTAATTAGTAAGTAAGGTACCTACTAATTATTATAATAATAAGTTGACATGTTGTTTCAAACATAATGTCGAGATGAATACACGCCTTAATTATCCGTAAAAACAAATGCGTTTACCTAATAGATCCATACAAATTGTATCCTCCAAAACATTCTTGATCGTTGCCGTCGTCGCGAATAATGTGACTGTAGTCCAAAATAACCAAAACAACGGCGACCTAATCGCATCCGAGTCGTCTATTTCTTCATTGGTATTCGTGTTAGGTATTAATAACATTATTAACACCAATAGTGACGTTAAAATTGCGCTTAAAACAAATACCAACCGGCGACAATTGTATTTATCCGTAATCGATCCGAAAATCACTTTGGCTAACATCCCCGGGATCGGCATTAAAGCGAAAATGAAACCGACAATGAACGACGAATATCCACGTTGTTTAGCCATTGTCGGCAGGAATGGTATGAGTGGCGCATAACCTGAAAATTCCCAACAACAAAAAAATATCATAAAATGCGTATACGCTTTCGATGTTACCACAGTTATTTAAAAAAATATAATAGACAATATTTTTCATCTGATAATGGACATAATACGACAGCGATAATTTTCTGAAAGACACCGATAATGCAACATTGTTTTTTTATTTGTCATCGTGGTAATTAAAGAGGTAAAGCACGATTGAGCATAGTGCGATTGGGTATATACCTTTTAAGAAACACTATTTATCATAGAATATTTTATTCGACGTTGCCACATTAACGTTGTCGAATTGTTGTAATTTATTATTTTCAAGTATTATTACGCCTTTTATTAGGAAACCAAACTTAAACAAGCCAGAGCAGGTGAGCTGAGCCCAACTTCAATAATACTATCTATAATTTTATTGAAAAAATTAGAATTAAATTAAAAGCTTTAGACAATACTTAAATCACAAAAATACGAAATCTCTCTATTTTATTTCAGCCAGCTTGAAAAACAGTTAGGTACCAAACTACCAAAGTATATCAATTTAATTTATTAAATATTATAAATTTCAAATCAGTAAGTAGGAATTCTTTATTATTATTAATATGAAACTAGTAAATTGATAGATCTATGAAATTTGACTAAATTATTGACAATGAAATCATGTTATTTTGTAACTATTACCATATAATTATTTAAATAAATATTTTTTGTATAATATACATTGTTCAAAATTGAAAACGGCAATATCACTGAGTTTTTTTCATGCTCAACCGTATAGGATTTTTTTTGTATTTCTATATCCTTTGGTACTCCAACAAATTTACTCGATAATGTCGTAAAAAGAGGTTTAGTCAATTGTGTTATTGCCAATAATAGTACCAAGTTATAGGTATACTAAATAGGTACAGATACGCATGGTTACATCACAATAATAAATAATAAATTGTTGCCGTTTTTTGTGGATTCGTTTCACTTTATGGCATACGTATTGTATTTAAAGTTAAGTGGTTGCCTAACCGATGCATATTTGATTGTGCAGAGTGATTCACCAAGCATAATCATCACTCCCTAGTCTATTGTATATTGTAGGTAATGTAGAGGATAATTTTTAAGATATACAGTAGGTATTTATGTAAATTAAGAAATTAATAATTAAAAGAAAAAATCGATGTGAACATGTTCAGTAAACCGCATAAAAACACAGTTAATATAATAATTTCGATTACCTATTTATTTCTGAGCCAAAAAAAAGACAGAAAGCTTTGAAGGATATGTCAGGTTTGGACCTAATCGTTGTTGGTCCATGAGCAGTTAATAAAAAATTGTCTTATTATTGAATAAACCTTTAAAATACCCCTCACCAAATTCCAAACTAAGTTCTATCAAAATATCGTCTTACTGTCAACCACACTTCGATCACTGAAT
This sequence comes from Myzus persicae, assembly GCF_001856785.1. NCBI lineage: Eukaryota > Metazoa > Arthropoda > Insecta > Hemiptera > Aphididae > Myzus > Myzus persicae. The sequence goes on from NW_019104187.1 coordinate 11,999, forward strand.
AAACAGAATGAGAGAAATTTTACGTGTGTTCTATGAGAGTTCATACAAGTTAGAAATATTTAATAATATTATGTTTTATCATATTATATTGTTAAAGTATAGACTAATTGTATACTACATTTTACACAATATACTTCAAACCATAAAAAGTTTTAAAATTAAAAAATTATTTAAAAATAAATAATTTCTTAGTTAATAAAAAGACACTGAATACTTTATTCAATCATTTTCGTATCAAGTGTAATTTGTGAACGAATCCCGAAATGGTGCCCTGGCCAAAATGCATATTATGATAATACAATTAAATAAATAATATATTTATATTTAATAATATTATTTATTACACTTTATATAAAATCACACTTTCATAAATCTCTTTATTACTCTAATAGGCATTAGTAAATAACAATACTACACTAGTGATATAATAATATATAATTAAATTGTCTGTTTATCACTATAGGTAAATAATATGTATTACATTTTATTACTAAGTAACTTCTTGTTGTTTTCTTTTTAATCCAAAGCAATATTTCTATATTACGTATTCATATTTGTATTCTATTTATTAATCGTTTGTGTTATAATACAAGTATGTTAAATAATATTTATCTGTTTAATTGGGCATTCGTGTATTTTATTCAAATTAACGAATATTACTATTATTATTGTTGTATCATATTAAATGATATGAAGATGTTTTTCATTAACTTAAGCGATTATTTATTTCAAAATTGTGTTTCGAAAATATATTACGGTTCGATTTGTAGTGTGTAGTATGTAACATACAATTGTAACTTATATTAATCGCTATTATGGTTTAAGACGAATAAAATAAAATTCACTGCATTCGTTGGTTAAAATGTGGTGCCGAGATAAATTGTGAAAACATTTGAACATTCCAATAGAAGGTTAGGTTAGGTCAGGTCATCTTTGATAATATTTACGCAAAAAATTGTCCTTACAACTGATATTTAACTAAATTATTTTCTTGTCTAATCCTATCTTCATTAACTACAGACCACAAGTACACTAATAGCTGGATAATTTTATAAAGTCGTAAACGTTCAAAATATCCTTCCTTTTAATTTGAGTCCTCGATTGTGATGAAATCGTTTGGAAATAATTTCCGCTTAATGTCTGTAACAAACACAGTCCTTTGTACCCAATTACTTTTTCAATTAATTTGTTATTACTGATGGTATTTTTCTCCCATTACTTCATAACTTGTATTTTATTTTTATTTTTGTTCACTTTTATGTCTTTTTGAGATATCATTTGCTTTTATAATTACACACTTATTTACAAGATATGGTAGTTTTATTTACCTACTTAAAAAATGTAAAAAAAATAACTAAGTTTTTATTACAACCTGTAAGCAAGATAATAATTTGTAAGCAGGTCATTCATTACCTTTAATACCAATTTATGTACATCTAATACATTATAGTGTACATAATATGTAGCAGAGAAGTACTCTATGGGGTAGGGGGCTAATGGGCCCCCCTCCATTGAATGTACTCCAAATTATAAAATTATTTTAAACTACAATTCAGCATTGAAAAAACTTGAAACATATTAAACATAATAATATTGAGCATTCTATTTACTCTATTGTCCACTAAATCACGTGTTTTACTTAAAAGAGATAAACATGATATTATTAGCATACTGTAAACAAATGTGATAATAGCTCATTGTTAGGTAGTTGAAGTTTAAAAAAGTCTACACAGACTTAACATACTTAAATACTGTCGTATGTGTGTATTAAGGAACGTGTTTGTTGGAGTAGATAAACATTATAAGAGTATAAAACTAGGTTAAATAAATAAAACAGTTATATAATACGTAACAACGCATTATCGATTTAAGTCATTTGTCAGTTAGTAATATTTGTGAGCTAAAAATAAATATTAACCTGCTCATAAATCTAGGCTAAGCCATCATAATATACGAAGTGTAACACAGTCAATTAACTTCAGACGGTTTGGCCTTACCCATTCAGATTACTTGATTTTTTTATAGTCTATATTATAATCGGGTCTCCTGAATAATAAATCGGCAGACGAAAATTCAAACATATAAAAAAAAAATTTTCAAGTTTATAAAAAAATTGTATAAATATGTTTTTTTGTGTCTGCCGATTTTTTTATAATATAATATAATTTATAATATAATTTTTTATTTTTCTATATTTTTTTATATTTTTTTATTTATTTTAATTTTTTTTAAATAATCTACAACCGTTTGGTGTTGGTGGCAGACGCGATAAAATAGTTTTATCCCCCCCCCCCCAACCGGTCTACATCCGTACCGATTTTGTTACTGTATTCAAGAGGCCCACGATGTAACCTAACCTTTGATACGTGGAAAGCTCATAGGTGGTATGTTAAGAAAATCTTAATTTATAAAAAAAATGGAATGGATCATTATTCACATAAAACATTTTTTGGTTTTTTTCATATTAATAATAATATAAATAATAGTTGTACATCGAAATTAATTTAATTGTGCATTGAATGATAGTATAATCGTAATTTTTAGTTCCTGATAAAATAAAATTCAGTAAATAATAATATATACATCGGATATAAAAAAGGTTGAAACCCGATTCTATAGGCTATGAAAAAAATCAAAGTGAACTTAAATCGGTAAAGTCAAACCATCTGTATTTCCTCAACTAATATGGATATTCTCGTATGAGAGACAAATGAAGTGATGAAAATCTGTTCTTCAGAAGTGGCTAGGTGATACGATGAACTGTGAACTGTAGAACAAATCAAAAATGATGTGCTTGTGTTATAATTGTGATGGTTTTGCTGTATTATTATGGTATGTGAAAATTAATCAGCGTACAAGATGACAATGCAATTATTTGCATAATTTTATTGTGTTAAGGTAGGGTATGGCAATCTGCTATACATCAAAGTCTATATTTGTGTTCTTCATTCTTAGAAATAGAAGACAATCAAAAACGAAGGTCAGATTTTTAATTTCAAAATAGTATGTATGGTGAGATGGTATGATAATTTGTGAATTTTGAGAATAATATAAACATAATGTTGTTGTGCATACATGAACAGATATTTCGTTAAACACACATAAGGTATGCGTTATTTTTTTTTAAATGTCCATTTTAAAACTTCTAATAATTTTAAAATGCTCATAAGTTGTTTTTAAATTAAAAATAAATAGCTTACTTGGGGTTTTGTACCTATTTCCATTTGATAAATGAATAAACTTAATTTAGACATTTTTAAAACACCTACACTTCCTTTCCATCTTAACATATAATCATTGGCATAGTAATTTTTATTTTTGTATACGTTTTAATTTTATATGGATGACGTATGTAGGTAGGTATATTAAATAATATATTTTAAAGAAATAATTTTTTGTGAAAATTATAACAAAGCAAATTATGAAATAATATTACAAATACAATTATAGACACATATTATGAAAACATGTTTAGAATAATTTGTGAAAAGTGCAATGAATTAAATAGGCTCAATAAAAGATATTTTAAAACCTTGCCCCGCGTAATGCTATATTATCTATATGACCTTCAACTTGTCTTATTGGCTGTCTTTTCAATGTAACTCAAGGGTAGTGTCGTAAAATTCAAAAGTTCGGACTTACTTCAGATTATAAAGAAATCAGTTGCGCCAATTAATTGGATTGCCATAAGATATCTCAAGGAGTTTCGGAATATTTTGTCGATGATTTGATGTTTATAATACCGGAAAGGTGAGCATTTTGTAAATACGCTTAATATTTATCTTAAATTCATATCTACAAAAATGGTATGCTTTGTTCCTTCAATATGGTGTAAATTAAGTACACAGGTATATTCAGATGAACAAATAATTGTAAACATTTTCAAGGAAATTTTAATGGAAAATTTTATAAATCACATAAAAAATTTAGTACATTTTAAAAAAATTTTAATTTCGAATGTCCAAAAAATTGTATACATTAATATACCATTAAAATAGTACAAAAACATGTTTTACAGGAAAAACTCTCAGGATCTGATCTGACTTCATTAATTTTTTTTTATAAATTATTATATTATTATTATCACTATTAATTTTTTATATATTTTTTAGAAGAGAACATTTTGTTGGTCAGATCAAAGCCCGATTTTCAAAATTATGTTTATAGGAGCTAAAATGTGAATTTTAATAATACACAATATTTGTTCAATTAAAAAAAAAACAATTCTGTGCCATATTTTCACTTCTATAGTTATAATTTTGGAAGTAGATTTTTTCTACGTTTTCGTACAGCATAAAATTATTATATAAGACAGACACGAACATCAAAAGATTAAGGAGGTGTATAGAATTTCTATATAATAAATTCTAGTAAAAAACATTAAACCGTGGGACGATTTTAATTGTTTTCTTTTTATCAACAAATTATGGCACAGGATTGTTTTTTTTTAACTGCACTTATCAGAAAAAAAATATCTTTTAATATCAGTGTTTACAATGGAATCACGTAAGGGAGGTATTTATTCATGATAAATGGTTTGCAAGACATGAGTTAGAGGAGCCGCCTCTATGACTATAACTTTAAATCAAAAATAGATAACTTTAAGCACTATAATATATCATTGTATATTTTCAATAAATTTATAGGTTTTATATCACATCAAATATCACCAGTTACATACCTATATATACATGAGCAAAAACAACGAGACTTTAGAAAATATTAAGTAACCATAAAAATTAATAGACACCCTTTATAAAACTTTTCATAAAAATTCTTACCACCAATTCCCACAAAATAATGAATTTTCATCAGCAGAAGATTCTTGTTCATCTGGAAAAAAATCATTTGTTGTTTGTTTAGTGTATATTTTTGATCGATGTGAGTACCTATATAATATATATTATACAACGGTTGGTGTTATAATAACGAATAACCTACATTAAACAGTTATAATATAGTTTAGATAAAATGGCATATTATAAACTGATTGACTTCGTAGAGATATATGTTTGTGGTGGGTTATTGTACCTACACACATAATATTATTTTACTGACAACATGCGATATGATATGCCAAACGGTAATAGCCCGTAGATAATCATAAAAATATAATCAGTATTTTCTGAAAAAAAATAGTTTAAAATGATAACCAGGGCTGTGAATTTAATGGTTTTAAGTAATGCAGATTTGCAATTTTTTTGTCCAATAATCACGATAATTAGTCAAGTAACAGTCGGGTAGTTCAATAGCCATAACAAGTTAAGTTATTCAACATTATTATAGATAGAAAAACTTGCTTCCGCATCACAACGCATACCCACTTAATAATATTATGTTTAAGCATAATATTATGATAAACACATTGATAAATATAGTTTTGCCTATGTGTCTGTTGCGTATTTTATTTTTGTGATATGTAACACGTCTTGTTTCTTAAAAATAAAGTATGGCACGTGCCACGTGCCTATGAATTATGATACTGTTTTTAGTGGTTGGTTTTAAATAAATCATACAATTTGTTTTCTATTTATTCTACTTAAAATGTATAATTGCTCTTTTTCACAAAAAAAAAAAAGTTCCTATTATAGAAAACTTATAATATTTATTTATAATTATTATTTGTATACCCATAACGATAATGTTATCGAAAAACGCTTGAAATACATATCTCTTATACTTGAATTTTTCAGCACGTAACTCTCGCAGGTACCTATATGGTTGTATATACCTATCTAATATTTTACAATAAAAATATGATTACTGTCGGTATTTGAATACGTCGTGTACAATTGCGAAATTCCGCATTCTTTTAAACTGTTAGACTTTGCTTTTCAAAAAAAAAATTTCAACTCAAGTTTTGTGTTCCCGGGTGGAACTTGTATCAGCCCATAAATTGTAACCACCCCTTTTAGGCCAGACTTGCACCTTATTCCTGGATTATTAGCCTTGTTTGCAAAACTCGTTTTCAGCCAGTAGACTACTTAAGTCACCAAAGCAAAAATTAAAAATATATGCACATTTAAATATTTAATTGAGATAACTGAATCAGTGTTCTTGTCTGCGCCTTGCAATATTGCGTATTGTACAACATTGCGAATTCGTGTTGTTACATATTTTAATATTAGAGTCAATGACCTGTTATCAATTTTCAATGTAAGAATATTAATTAAAGCATTACCTTTTAGAAATTTAAGGATATTAACATTTTAAAGCGTTTTCTGAGCATTTAAAACTCCAGCATTTTAAATATTTATAATAATTTAATAAAGATATCAAATGTAGGTATAAATATTTACACAGGACGATTCACTAGGATTTACCAATCGCGATTTTTCCTAAAATTATAAAAATATCATAAATCTGTTTTTTCTTTTATTGTACTCGCATAGACAAGGACTAGGTACTTTTATTTTTAAATTTAATTACATTTTTTGTGAAAGAGTTATTTTTATTTTTGAAACAACTGAAGGTATCCATTTTGTAGAGTTTATTTTTTCTGAAAATGTTGACCTTTCAACATTTTATTTTCATTAATTTCATGATTTTTTTAGTTTATGGGTAAAACGGCAGAAAGCCGAGTTCTCGAGAGTCCCCATCTATGGCTAATGGGTAAATCCTCACGAGACACTCTGTACATCGATATTATGTGTACCTATGACAATTCTCAACATTTCAAGTAATTTAGTTATTTGAATACATTTGTTAATAAATCAATAGTGTGCAGTAATAAATATTATATACGTACCAATAATAATATTTTTAAATTCTGAGAGCAGCAAATAAAATATTATGCATTGATTTTACAACGATTTTCTATTTTTTTCCGATCTGTCATACACTTTTCGGGTGCCTAGTAAAAATGATTCGACCTACATCAGCATCTTTTCATATAGGAAAGTGAATCTCGTTGTAATCGTAATGCATTCGAAAGATGAAAATTCCAAGTAGATTTCGAACCTTAAATAAAAATAAAAGCTTACCGGAAAGTTACACTTTTATAGCCTTGAAAAATTTTAAATATTTTTTTAATTATTAAATTATTGATTTTTATACTAGGATGCTAAGCTGTACGCTCTTCCACTTTTTATATATTAAGCTTATTTGAATTAACTAATAACAACAAAAAGTAACAGAATAATTATTTTTATAAGTTAATAAGCCTATTTGTTTTTTTTTTGCTTATCTCATATAGTATTTTAATATGTATATAATATTTACTGTGATAACTACCGCATAAGAGATAAAAAATGAGATGACCTAATATTTTAATCACACATTGTACAAGAATGAATAGGCCATGTTAATGAAGAGGGAAAGGCGGTCTCTCACTTCCGCAAGTTGTTGTTTATTGTTTTATGCACTTCATATGTTTATGTGTAATGTAATCTCAAACGATTGTTCAATTAATAGTTAATACCCATGACGTGATAAGGCTGCACAGTAGCCTATCTATTTTTATATTATTATCTATGATTTTAATAGATATCTACCTACAACCTACATAATCATATCACAATTCGGTAACACATTTTATTAACCCTGCATTGGCGTGCACATCTTTTTTGAAAATGTTGGGTGGATATGAATTTTTGACTATTTTCAGACCACGTTGTACATCGAAGGTTTGTCATTTTTTTGTTTTACCTCAGTTATGTTGTATTCTCAAATAAAAAATAACAAAAACAATACTTAAATGTTATTTACTTACCATTATTCACTATTTTGATTTTGTAATCTGTATGTTCTAATTATTAGATTATGTAGTGCATTGTTACTTCTTATGGCCATATTATGGACGCTGCGAATCGATTTTTTAGATTTTTTAGATTTTTTTTGATTTTATTATTTTTGATCCAACTCAATTACGTATAACCGCAGATATAGGTACTTGATATTTTTAATGAATGAACATTTTTAATAAACTTTATACTAGTATTATCTGAATACAATTTAATTGTTGACTCTTTTTGAGTATTCATAGATTTTTAAAATGTCTAATTAATACAATGTTCCTTATAAGTTGTTATAACAGTTCAAACATATTTAGATACCTACAAAAGCTTTTTTTGTTTTTATAAGTATTTAAAGTTCAAATTTTGACAAAACTCTTCAAATTCTCAAATATTTGGGAATTATTTTGTAGCTGTTGTTTTAGTATTGTTTAAATGTAGAAAATGTTTAATTTTTAAAGCTAATCTAGTCTTAAATTTTAAATAAGGTTTCTCTTAAGTAGTTTATACTGTAACCAAAAAATTTTAAAATTTTAAAACACTGTATTTTATAACAGATATTTTTAGTTCAAATTTGGACGAAAGCAGATATTTCGACAGAGAAAAACGATTTTAGTTATATTTTTGTAACTAAAAACTATTATTATAATATAAATCGGCCTTGCTCAGAATCGTTTTTCGTATAAGATCGGTTTTGAATTCAATTTTAACACTTCCATAACAGAGACCCACACAACACCTACATTACAGCACAGTGGGACAAACTTGTCCACATTTTTTTTTTTATTATTTGTTGTGTCACTGGCGGATAATTAAATACCCATCGACAATTTTGGTTTTTGTAGAACCATTAATGTTACGTGTAAGTGCATGACGTATAATATGTTAGTCGTTATTATTTTATTTTTATAAGATGCAGCAGGGTACTTACCTATTTAAAATTTTTTTTAATTTTTTAACACTATAAAATGTAATGTCACGCAAGTGAATTTATACATTAAAGGAGTTAAATTAGCATAATACCTACCCTTTTTCGTTTTAAAGAAAACGCACATTTATAATCTGTGTATAATTAATAGCTTAGTTTCAGTATACTACTCATAAAATGCAATTAAAATTGTGTTCGCGACCCATTTTTTGGTTGTGATTGGCCCACAGTTTGGGAACATTTGCATTAAAGTGTGATGGAGTTTCACAAGAATTCGTTGTGAACTTTTTCCAAAAGTTCAATATAGTGTGATAATTTCCAAATTACCAACCTACTTACACAGGTCGTTAAAAAAAGAAAAATCATTTCAAAATGTATCCCGTATCACTTTAATCAACTTGAAACACACAGTATACTCACGAAAAAGTGTTTAGGCACAATACGGGTAAATATTTTGTCAACTTGTGGTTTTGATACATCTGTAGGCATACATTTCACAGGCACATGAGGCCGAGATACTGTGCCAAGCCTTGTGTAAAATCTACACATCAGTATTGATAGTAGTTGATACAGAAACTAGTCATGTACCTACCTCGATATAAACTATATACATTTCAACATTTATATAATATTTTTTACAATTTTTTGTCTTCGTAATTTTTAAGATAATTTGGGTTGTTTCCTTTCTTAAATGTCAACATTTAAATATTTAATCAATATTCCCATGCAAAGGAATTATTTCAGCAAATCAAATTTTTAACGCATAGTTATAAATTATTAAATTAAATATGTACATAGTCTTAACTTATGGTTTATGAGTAAGTCAGATGAGCAGAGAGCAGTTGATCAACACGTTTCGGTGTATACCCATGTGCAACTCTACTCTGCTCGCTAAAAAATTAAATAATTATAATATTCAACTAATTAAATGTGGCATTTTTATAAAATATGTCCACTATTTTTTATGAATAAAACATCATATTTTTTTATCGGCATTATTATTGGTAATTTTGAGATCCATATTCGTCGATTCTGCGTTGTCTTTTAAAGTTGTAGATTCCTTTGTCAATCCAAAATAATTGGTTAGTATGGTTATAGAGCACATTAAAAGAGACATATAGGAGAAAAATCGAAAAGACCACACTCCGCCATATGTATCGAACAAATATCCGCCCACCAGACTACCTATAGATTCACCTGTGAAACAAAAATAATTAAATACATTTCAATTATAATGAATAAAATAATATATTGATGATTATACCAAATTAATGTAGTAACAATCATGTCACAATTACAAAAATATCACATCATCTAATATACCTACACAATACGGTTAAATTAATAAAATGATAACTGAAAAATATTTCTTTATTGTCAACAATTGATGGTTATAAAATATCGCATTCAATTACAAATATTCTTTTAACGAATTAATGAATATTAATCTTAAAGTTCATTTGACGGTTAATGTTTAATGTTTGTATAGACTAACATATATGAAAAACAACTTTTAATTTCTATAGCCAGACAGCCGAATAATATATTTAGCAGGGTTTATCGCAGTTTTTTTCAAAGTCAAATATTATATGGACTATGGTTTAAATTGTGGCTAATTATTAAATCGCAATACAGAAAACAGACTTTTATATACCGATCTTCTTTTGAATTATTATGACTAATGCAGACATTAAGAAATGCTTTTTAATTTATCATATTTTTTTTATTAGAGTTATATTATATTGGAAATAATGATAATGCACAATAATAGTCAGTACTCATTAGTCATTACTCACTTTAGTCAGTATAATATACTGTCAATAGAGTACAATATACCAAGTGATTCTTTTATCATGAAATACTGGTTATTTCAAAAAATATTAAATTTTGAAGAGAAAGTTTTACATGGGTTTTAAGGTTTTAACAACATTTTTAAAAAATATATGATTTTCGATTTTTTTTTTTAAAATAATTCGTTTATTTTTATTTTAAACTTTTTTTTTGGAATAAAATATATTTCTTGCATGCCACATTGGAAAGGTTTGAAAGCCACTTGTCTGAGAGCACTGCTCCAGAGTATAGACTGACAATAGTCTGTGTGAGTGTATGGGGAGCCATTAATTAAAAACGGAAAAATCGAAATTTTCAAAAATAATACATAAATATAGTAAAAATGTGAACTGTTGATTTAAAGCTAATTACACAGTAGAGCGGCCCGTAGTCAGTACTTATCTATTCTATTTAGGGCCATAAGAGAACAAATATGTTTTTGGTGAAGTTTATGTTATCGGCTCTAATATAGATAGTATCAATTGAGACTTTAGTCTTTGGCCTTTGGGAGTATCTATTTTTAGAATCTGTATTGCCTATTGAAAATTTGCAATCGGCACACATTGACACGTGTATTATACTTATCTATCTAAAACGTAATTCACTGTTATCACGAATCACGATTCACGATTGTAGATAATAATATTATGTGTTAACATTTTTAAAATAATATCTTTTTTTTTTTAATTGATCCTGAGCCCGGCAACTGAGGCCATTAGCTATTAGTAGGTACTGTAGGTTTTTTTGTATTGATGGTTTGTAGGTTTTTGGAACGGTAGGGGGAACACGTGTGTGTTTGTTTTGGCAGAATTTCGAATGGGGCACCCGTAGGTTTCTGCCATGCCCCTGGGGTGGGGGATGGCAGCACTTGCTCTCCGGTCACCGCGAATTGTCCGGAGAAAAATGCCGCCCGGTGGGCGAGGATCGAACCGCGACCGGCTGCGTCGCAGCGGAAGAGTCAGACCACTCGGTCACCTCGTCCCCCAAAATAATATCTTAATAGGTATTACAAGTTTTTAAAATCTAATTTGAGTATGAGGCCTAAAGACTAAATCACCATTAGGTATCTTATTAAAACAATGTGAATTGTAAATTGGTAGTTGAATTTTCAGAGATGGGCAGTATCTCAATAATTTAGTTGTATTTAAAATACATTTTGAAAAACATAAAGTATTTTGATAGTACATAAAATGCAAAATAATTTAGAATATCTAAGTATTATCACAAATTATAATAAAATAGCTCTAAAAAAAGACTTTGTGGTAATCTATACAAAAATTAAACAGTATCTACCTAATTTACAAAATATAATAATAAATAATAGTTGAGACATTAGTATATTAAAGAGATTATTTTTTGTTTTATTACTTTCGTGATTTTTTTATACATTATTATATTTTCATCGATTTGTTACTAGTTTAATATCCATTTTAATTTGTGACGTACATGCAAAAACTGACATAAAATATCAAAATTTGAAATTAATATCTTTACAAAAAGTAACAGCTTTTGTTTCCATTTTTGGTAAATACAAATAAATAATCAAATTTAAGTGTAAGTATAACTATTAATTATGGCTATAGCTTAAGCCCGTTATTGTGAGCCAAATGCCCGTAATGCCTATACAGGGAGCAGTCTGACCTCTGACTATCGTTGCTACTTTATAATATACACTATTGTCACACGCATACAACTTAATATTATTGTTCAATAATAATAACAGTCTACGAACATCTTAAAAATAATTCTGAAAACATGATTTTTAATTTATAAAGCTCAATCTGTGTGACATAATGTTGGTGAGTTCACAGTTTTTATATACCTACCACACTGAGAGAATGTCAGAGCGTAATTTGTTTTATCTCTCCGATCCACGCGCAACGGCATGAGCATAGGCGGAGATCGGGGGAGGGGGGCTTACGGGGACTTAGCCCCCCCCAAATAAATAATTTGAAGTTAAAGCCCCCCTAAATATTTAAGAAACAAAATATACTTTTATACAGATTACAGAATGTTTTAGGGATAATTTATCATTATTAATATTAAATAAATACCTAAACTGTAAAAAATAAGAATTTTACATCAAATTTATATGTAAATTTGTTTTTGTTTGGATCCAAAAACTATATTTAATAATTAATAAGGAGTAGTATTTCTTACTGTTGTTATTTCACGAGAAACGATAATAACTAGGCTAATGCCTGATATCATAGTGAGCTATTCTGGCTATTATATACATTGAAAAAGATAAAACTAAATCGTTACTAAATGACACTATTTTAAATATATTTGAAAAAAAGTGTAATAGGTTAATACAATTAAGTTAAAAATGGCAATTGTATTTTATTCATTTTTCATTTTTTTGTGAGTATTCTTATTAGTAGGGATAATAATGAGAATTTTTAATTATTTTAATCAGTTATTAAATATAAAAAAAGTTATGGGGGCGTGGGGGCAAAACCCCCACGGGTTTGTTTTTCTACCAACTATTTGAGCCCCCCTCAATATTTCAAAGGATCTCCGGCTATGGGCATGAGGAAAAAACCCAACAAAATAAACGTTAGTGCCATGACGACTGTACAATTTTATATTTTTAAAATATTTTGCTGATTTTAATTCGAAAAAGTATAATGCAATAATCGTACATAATATAGGCAACAGGTGATAATCACAAATAAAAATAAAAACTAATGATATTGTACCAGACGTTACTAAGATCAATAAAATAAAAATAAAAATTTGGTTCATCCAACTTTGTGTTATTATTTTTAATATTAGAGTACATTAACATTATTACATTGGCTTTTATACAATATTTTAATTTTTACACAATTTACAAGCATTTTTGTATTGTAATAATTTACACGCTTATAACTTACATAAAAATTAAAATATCATAAAACAGCCAACGTATGGACGAGGTATATATGAGTATATGACGCAATATACATGAATGTGTTGTATCCTTCTTACAAAAGTATAACATACAAAATTGCACGTTAACAATAATCAATTTTATTCAGTTATTTTTAAAATTAAAATGAATCGCCAAATGTTAAAATTTAAAGGTAAGATTATTATCTAGACTCTAGATTCTAATTTGTATCCAAGAATTTGATTTATATTATTAATTTCATGTGATCATATTTTAAAATGTACAAACAATTAACATTATAAATGAGGTCATAACTTCCTTATTAATAAAAACATCGTCAAAAGCCTCCAAGATGCCCCGAATAATAATCTTATTTCTAAATTTTATAATTATTTTAATTCACTATAATTTTATAGTTCACAGAGTAAAATGTATTCTGAACTTAAAATGTGTCATGAACTCTGTTTGTAAGACGGATGCAACATAAGTGGCGTCCTCCGAGGCTCTAAAACGTGATTTAGAGGCCCTTGACTAGGGTCCATTAAATTGTATTGAATCATTAAATTTATTTTTTTTTTTCATGCGACCCAGCATTACAGATCATTATAAAAATATATTATAATAATATATAGTAACTTACCGATACAATCGAAAAATCCTATAAACCCAATTATGGTGTTTAGTGTGTCGGGAGGTGCCAACATTTTTGCGTAGGACATTTTCACCGAGTATCCCAACGCGTACGACACGCCATTTAATAATTCTATTGCAATGATCCAGACGGGATTCCAGATGACTGTATAGAGATACATCCTGACGGCCATAGCTGCCAGCACTAGGGCCATGCAGTTCCCATAACCCATCTTTCTGATTATCCAACCGGACCAGAAAAAAAATGGTATCTCACCGCCGAAACACTGGATGCCTTGAGCTAGACCTTGCAGCGTTTTTAACCATGCCCGTTGGCTGGGGTCATTGTTGGCAGCGACTAAATCTTCCATGTACCTTGATTAAATATGATTAATTATTCAATAAATGTAGTAAAGTTAAAACAATATGCTGAAAAAACTTGTAAACAATGTATCACACTGACGTAAACAAACGCCAAAGCAGTAGCTTTACGTTAATTAATTGGGGAATCAGTAGCTCTAATTCCAAATGTAATGCCGTTTTTTTTAAATATAATAATATTATGACTAGTAGCTTTCCTTTTTCTACGGTGTAGAAATAAAAAAATTTAAAAACACGTAAAATCTATTTTTTTGTTTTAATTCTAAAATAGCTTAAAAGCTAAATCATTTTGTGGAGCTCTTTGTTCATAATATGGAGATAAAAACAATTTTTAAGTAGGTTTGATTGAATGAAAGCAAATTATTTTTTCAAAAATACATCATGATATTGTAAAATTATATGATTTTCCCATTTTGATAACTAATGCTAATCCAACATTTAATGAAGAACACACTACTCGTCAAAATTGAATATTTTATTTGTTTTATTTTTTTGCATACTTAAATTACTAAGGTTATTGGCATTTTTAAACATATTTTACAATTTATTAAAGTTGTATACAAATTATTTTAAATATGATACATGCATGAATGGCTTAAATCGCTGTAATCGCATGTGGTATCATATAATAATATGCTTGTATGTCATATTTACTGGACCAGGTTCGTTTTTTAAATTTGTATTTGTTTTATAATATTGATTAATACATCCACCATGAAATTCTATGCACAAGTCATTTGCATTGGCCCAGGGTCTTTGTAGCGAAATTAGAGTTATAATTAAAGTCTTTGAGAGATACGCTAATTTCGTTATATAGTTCAATAGATGTCTATACAGAACATTTTTATTTTAGACTATGGTGAAAAGAAAGCAGTTAGTCGTATAATATTACATTTGAAAAAAAACCGCACTGAAATATCTGTATTATATTTCGAATTAGAGCAATTGACTTTCCAATCAATTAACATATATACTGTAGGCACATATAATGGTAAGCACAAAAATGGATATTTACAAACTGGAGTTTAATTTCAATATTATAATAGTTTTTAATAAAAACGCAATTTTCCGTATTGAAAACTCACCAGAACAGAAAGTGAGTGACGATTGTGTGGAAAAGTGTGTTGAATATTGACCACACACAAAATGAAATCATGTAATATTTAGTAAACAGCCCACACATGTTTTTCCATCGACCTTCGGATTTGTTCGTTTCGACAACCTGTGAATAACACAATTTTAGCTATAGGTAGGTGCGTAACGTATTTATTATTATTAAATCAGGAGTAACGTACTTTTATTTGTTTTACTACTCCAAAATTAAATGCTGTGATCAAAATAGTAGAATAAAAAACGGGTGAATAGTCTTTATCCTTTTTATTGAAACTGAATACATCCACGAGCCACCCAATGAATATGGAAAATCCCCCCCAACCGATTGACCCCCAACATTTTTGTTTTCCGAAATCCTCGGCAGATTTTTCTCCTAAAAATACGGCAATATTCATAATTAATTTCCACTTAAAGTGAATCATATTACCGTTATTAAGTATGTTATGTTACCCAAAGTGTCGAGACAAATAGGATTTATGATTGTAGATGCAATCGTACAACAAGCCCAAAACGTCGCCACAAGTGTGAAAAAAATCCAAAATTGATACAAGGTAAGCACGTTTCCTCTGTACGTTGTGGAGGTGGCTACGTCTATTATTTTTTGATTTGAACAGTTCGTGATATGGCAAAATGTTTTTAAATTGCATTGGCAGGTCGGTGAAAGTATTTGCGTGCCATTTATTTGGACAGATAACACTTGAAAGATGTACGAATTTGCAATCTATGACAAAGTATGCATAATATTAAAATTATTGTAATGTGACCATAAAATATATAAAATAATATGATTAATTACCTGCTCCGTCTGTTCTACGTCTTTAGGCATTAATGTCAAGTCGATCTGGTTGTATTTGTTTTGATTTTCGATATCATTAATTGTTTTCATCCACAAATCACTCAAGTCGGATTGGTTCTTTAGATTATTTATTTTATAACCTTCACCACACAACTCTGCATATTGACAATTTAACTAAAAACAACAACCGTATAAAATATATATTATAATACTTATATATTTTTTTACACAAAAAAATAAATAAATTTTCAAATCAAATCAAATAAAAAGCAATAAAATGTTTTGTATTTAAGTACTGAATGGTTTACCTACAACACTTAAGGTTCATTGAACATATTAAAAACGCTTGACAAATAAGTCCCAAAAAGTCAGGGTCTGCACGTTCATTTTTTTGATTTTTAATTTCTTAAGAATTATTAACTATATCGTTAAGTACAGGTTTAAATCAAATTGTACTTAAGGCAGTGCTAATAATGGAACATTTTCTGAACCAGAACACATTTTCTATTAAGTATACAACATTTTAGTAATTCATTTCTACAACGTTAACCCTTTTTTTAAAACTTTAGTTCTACTATTCTTATGGAACTCACCTTGTACTTATTAGAACTCTAATAATCTTAAACGACTTAATTCTATTGGTATTTAGACACTTAGTTCTTATCTACACATGTGTGTGTGAGCGTGTGTGTAAATATGTGTTTTTATGATGTAGGTACAATTTTAAGGTCTGTAGTGAATGCACTATTAAAGATAAAGGTCTAAAACACTTCACTACATTTTTTTTAACTACATATTGATTCCAAAAATACCCTAAACCACAAAATCCATTTTTAGTTTCGAAAATGTGTGTTATTAACGAGGAATTGTTAGCCCAACTTTGTTATTTTTTTTAAACGGTTATAAAATGTTAATTAATTTCTTTAATTGTTATATTACAAATGTTCTATCTACTTGATAAGCTCTTTTAAATGAGTTGTCGATCAACTTTCTAGCCTTCTAGGTCTCTATAATTTAAGATGAAAGTTAAAAAAAATAGAGTTTTCACAGCTGGACACTCCCTCTTTGTATTAAAATCATTACACACCTTGGACATGATATCGAATCCATCTCTTTGATATCTACAAAGGTGGGTAAGTTAATGAAAATAATGAACTCGAGTTAAGTTAAGTTAAGAGGACACAAGATCGATAAGTTAAAAGTTAACAGTCAACAAATAATAAACTTAACTCAATAAGTTAAAAGTTAATATAGAAAAAAAAATTAACTTAACTCAGTTTAAAAAAAGTTAAAAAATTTTTTTTTAAGTAAATCACATAAAGAGTGAATGTGTCTTTCTATAGTTTCTAATTTATAAATTATAAATCAATTTGATTTAACTTTTATCATAATGTGCACTGTATACCCTATTACTTTTTTATTATTTATTAAATTAAACTATACTCATCTCAAATTAATAATTTAACATTTAACAAATAAATTGTTTTATATCGTATAGCAATTGAATGTCATAATACGTGAAGCTGTATTTATCTTATCGATAAACAATTATTGTTATTACTTATTTGTACTGCAAACATCTAATACTATAAAATGATAATAGCTTATTGCCTTTCTAATAAATAAAATATATTAATATACACAAAATTATGTTATCAAGAAAAAGTACAGAAATGTTTGTGTTTCAATATTATAGTATTGGATTATTTTTATTTTATACTGATATAGTAATATTTAAGTATAAACAAAAAATTTCAGAATGTTTTTAACTTATTGGTTTTTTTTTTTAAATCAACTGAGAATAGCTAAGTTATTTCAACTGTAAATTAAACTAGTTAAGTTCATAAGTTAATTAGAAAACAAACTAACTAGTTAAGTTAAAAAGTTAAAAAAATTAACTTTTTAACTTAACTTTATTTTTTTAACTAGTTAATGCCCATCTTTGGATATCTAATATTAAAGTTAACTTAATCTACCTACTCGTTATTTCTGAGTTACATTTTTATTATTTTCCTATCTATCACGATCCCTTACAGTTTTCAAAATTCTCCATTCCAATTTCACCATACTTGGTTAATTGATTGAATATCAAGAAAGTGAAAATTACCAATTTAAGTACTTCTGGAATTCGTTTAGAATATTATGTTATATCAAATAAATAAATATTTCGTTGACATGTTTTGTTAATATTATAGTTTTAAAATATTTGGCGAAGTCAACTTAGTTTGGCTGAGTGGCTAAAAAAGTAAATCCGGTTATTTTAAAACGTATCTATACTCTATTATAGTGACCCAAGATAGCTTTCTCAATACCTATTTGCAAAACGAAAGTATATAATATTATGAATACAATTAAACAGCAACACCCGTATATAATTTTACTCCGCACCTGCCTCCACACGTTTGTGCGAATTCCAACTTAAATAATATGTATCGTAGTTTTTAATTGTTAGTACCTACCTAACAAATATACATTATTCTCACCTTGCACGTTATTAAATCATCACTACTATTGTGGTTCGCAACGGTGTAATGAGTTATGTTATTCGTCGTTTGCAAATTATTATTCTCGTTGAAAACGGTCATGCTAGTCGTTTTTGCGTCGCATTTTAATTCGGTTATGGCCAAGTCCAAAGGTGCTTTCGGCACGAACAAGAACAACAACGCAACCACTCCCATGCCAAGTATGACCACTAAAAATAATGTTTTTTTTATCCGGAATTTGTCGACAATGACACCGGACAATGGTACGAGGATCGTCGATACCACCGACATGAACGTCATAGAAGCACCATAAGTGGTTAATGAGTAGCCCAATTGTTTGGCAATTGTAGGCAAAAATCCAACCATAGGTCCGAAACCTATAAGAAAAAAGAAATATTTACGTACATGAATAATCATTATAGGTATACTCATTGATAGGTACTATAATACTACGCCCACCCAATTTTTATTGCAATATTTTAAATTTCTAAATAAAATATTATTGGAGCATTTATGTGCTGTAAAGATGGTACCTATTTCGATATTCTTTATCGTTTCGAATATTTCAACTGTGGAAAACATTGAGGGAATACGAACCTATAGTTCGTATTCCGTATTTATAAAGTTAATAGTTCATACAAATTTAAAAAATGTTTATTGAAAGTTATATAAGAACATCAATTGTTGTTGTTGTAATATTTTTAAAGTGCCTAATGGACGATTTATATTGTAACTATTTTTTTCAAATACTTGTAACATTAAGGCTTAATACATATCATAAATCAAACAACATCCCGGATATTATAATTCAAGCAAAGTCCTAAACATAAATTGTCTCTCTAACACAGGGGTCGGAAACCTTTTCGTAAGAAAGAGCTATTTGTTCGAAAAATTACAAAACCATGATGCCCAGGAAGCCGCAAAGGTTTGAAAAATCTTTTCTTAGTTGTTGTTTTTAGTATAGACAATATATTATAGAATATTAGAATAAATATAAAATTATTATTTCATTGAAAAATTGATGGGCATTAAAAACATAATGATACCTCTTAAATTTAGAAAATATAGAAAAACTTTATTTCATTAATTCATTATTATTATTATTGTTTGTATAAATATATAAATATTATTTAATTAAATACGATAACTCACAAAAAAATGTATCTACTTAATATTAGTGAGATTTTTGACCAGAAAATCGTTATAAGAAATTCAGAAATATTATCACAATATAATAACGCAGGTATAAGCTATTTTACGGATCTCGATGCATTGATGAATTTTCCAAAGAGCCGCAGTCTTAATAGTTCACTACCTAGTACCTACCTACCGCGAGTTAAATTAATTATTATTATATTTTATTTAAAGTATAGTATAATAATATGACACTCACATGCAAACATGAAGAAGAAGCACATTTTCAGCGGTAGCAATTGTGTATTCACTTTTATAAAAATCATGTTTTCAATTGTATTTAAATAAAAATAAGGTGAAAAAAATTGTAATATTGTTTCGTTTTTAATTTAATAATAAATATGAAATTCAACGGTCGGTTTTAAATTAAATAAACAATTATTGACTATCTTCACTCGGCCAACGTTGGAAGTCTTCTGATACACCAAAACGATTTGCAGTGCAATAATTTTTTCTCTTAGTTAATATCGTAATAATCCTGGTGGCCTTGAGAAATCGTGCATGTTGTATTGTTGTATATTAAGTACCTAGACAATGATGATAAATAAATTACTCTCATAGAGCAACACAGTACAGTCTAAAATTAATATATAATTATGAATTGTTATTTTAAATAATAGGGACACGGCAAATTTATAATACCTATAGTATAAAATATGTTTATCGGTACCGACCACCGTTATACATACTCCGACATAGATACCCACCAGTGTTATGTGTTAAATAGATTTAGCTATTTGTACAAATGTCTAGGAATGTTGTGTTTGGGTACCTGCAGGCTGAAATCCACAGCAATAGTATAGGTACTGATGATTTGAATTTGAAGAGGTGGTAAAAAAAATGGTCTATGATATACTAGATATCAGAAATAATCTAAAAAGATTGCTTGACCTAGTGTTTTGATGTTTCGAACAAATTCAATTTGATATTACATAACAGCGATGCAGGGCACAGGTCACTGCAGGATGGTCTTCTCTGTCGAATTCGTGATCTATATTAATTTCGAAACCCATAAAATGATACAAAACCCATCTGCAGAATCGGAATTCAGAAGAAATTATTCAAACATTCAAGTCAAAAATGATAAAATGTAAATAAAATTAGTAAACAATGAATTTGTTTTTTTGCCTAATAGATAATTCGATAAGACTTAACACGTGTAATCAATAGTCCATTGATATTTAATTGAATATTTTAATAATCGCATATATAAGCTAATAAGTAATACAATTTTAATATAATATAAATTATGTTCTACGATTGTATAAAGATGCCTATTATACAAGTCCAATAGTCGATAACAGTCTATATATTTAAACGAATTCTAACAGAAAGATTTCAATTCCCTCTCGGTAGGCACCTGTATACAACGTCACGGTCAACACAATAAAAAAAAAAAAAAAAACAATTTGACTCAATCACTAGTCGTACAGTACTTACCTCCACACCTATATTATATGGCTTTGTACGCGATGTGGTCCGATGTGTGGCTCACGGGATACTACCTAAAATATGACAAAAATCGAAAGTATCAATAACGACGAGTCGATGTCACTGTTCGAGCGACTATTATAGTCTCAAATTAAACAAAAATTACAATTATTCTGGTAGGCTTTCAATTTTGGATTTCGTACTTAGGTTTAATGTCGATTTCAAACGATGCCGATTGTCGATAGACGGTATAGTTTAAAATAGCGACGCGCACGTCTCCAATTCCACCCAAAAAAAGTTGTGTAGTTATTAAATTTTTTTCTTGCGATTATTTAGCAAAAAATTAGCTATAATTCGCACACGTCTCACGGCTTTAACGAATTTTCCGGTTTAGTCGTAATCCAAAGTTGAAAGTCTTGCAGCGAAACGTCTCTCCAGCAACCCCAAGTGAATGATAAATGAAATTTTTCGAAATTCATCCAACGCCGTCACGCCGATGTTTAGCTCGTAATTATTGGCATTTTTTAGGTACTTGCGCGCCTGCGCAGGTCTCGGAACTCCAACGTAGTTGCCCGTCGGCTCGCGAAAACAATTTTTATAATCCGCACGTTTTATAGTGAAATATTTGTCTTTCCTGAATTTTTCTTGACCCATTGTTATTAGCGCGTAATTTAGCATACATGGCAATTGTGAATTGTTACGTTCAAATTCTTGAAGATTACGCGTTGAATATATATAACTGCATAAGAAAATAACACATTTTTCGTTGTGGTAGGGACGGTAGGGTTAGGAGTCATGAGTGTGAATCTATGACGATAAGCCTCACTTTCTGCCCAGCCTGGCAGAAACGAGTTAAAATGTTAAAGTTAAGTTATTTTTATCTTTTTAAAATAACCTACATTTCGATTAACTTAGTTTTTGACTTGACTGATTTTTACCGATATAAACTTAATAAATAACGAGTTAATTTTAATCAAATCCTAATTACGTTAATTAATAAATAACTAATAGATTAAATGAATATAGTAAAAATGTTATTGATGGTAATTTTACTTTTTAGTATTTTAAACAATTTAAACTTTATTACTGGTTAATGTTATACAGTATAGAGACCGTTTATAATGACACTGGTTATAGTGAAATTTCTTGTATAATGATCTCAGATTGAAGGTTCCGGCCAACTCCTATATTGTGCGTACTTATTTGTATCGATTATTATGATGTCTGCATAGTGATTTTACGGATGTCATGACGGTTATAATTGGTTATATTGGAAAAATCTTCCACCTTTAATAACGGTATTAAACTTTTATTGAAGATGATATTATTATAACTAAACACATTTTAAAGAAATTGAAAAAATAATACTGCATGATTAATACAACAGCAAAGTACACACTAAGGGAACAGGTTTTTTTATACAATACAGTAGTACACATTTAATTGTAAAATAATAAAACACCTTTTTGTTTCTATACATGTATTTATAATTTCATATATAATATATTGTAGTCACGATTTAGTGACAGAAATATTATGACACATTGATTGTAACTCAATAATATTATGTTCATATAAATAATCAATTATAATATAAATATGTCATAGTTAAGTTTAATGTGATGACATTTTAATAACTATGATCAATACAAAAAGTGTGTTAAGTACAAGATAAAAATTTGTTTGTAAATACCTATATATCAATTGCATTATATTTCAAGATTTTCCAGTTGTATCTATTAATATTTATTATTGTTATTATTATTTTATTACTGTTATTTATTTGATAACAAGGATAACTTTATACAATTATTGTTTTATTCGTATAATCTTACCTCTAAAACAAGAATTGTTGTCACTTCAACAAGCCTATAGGCTTTTGGAGACAATCATTGATCCTTTGTATAATTTATACAATTTTATTTGTAAAATTTTTAAATTATTTTTATAATGTCTCTTTATTAAATGCAAAACATACATATTATACACCACCATAAGCGTACAGTATATACTATATATACTACGTCTTACATGTAGGTATTCTAGAATAACGTAAGCACTCGATATACAAGTAGAAAATAAATTATGAACACTCGATGTTAACAACCTATAAAGTACTATATTATTATACAAACATGAAAATGTCTAATGTAGATAAAATCGATGGCGGTAGGCTAATTATAAACAAAATCATTAATAATCAATCATCAACGGGGAGGAGCCACGCCCTATCTGTGTCTATGTATATTATTATTTGAACGGCGCAAGGGCACCTAACACATTTTTTTCCACTGTAGCCTATACCAACAGAATATATTGTGATTGTGAAAATGCTTATACGCGTTGACTTAGTTGCATCTAATTATTAATGGACATACTAAAAGTCTACACGGAATCTGTTTTGTTTTCGTTGGAGAAGTTCTGAGCTGGCTCAAGACAGGGGACCAGGGCTCTTTAATATGCAACCGGTGGCTCTTTGGAAAATTCCTACTAATATTAAGTAGATACGTTTTTTGGTGTGTTATCGTATTTAATTAAATAGTATTCATATATATTTGTATAAACAATAATAATAATAAAAATGAATTAATGAAATAAAGTTTTTCTATATTTTCTAAATTTAAGACGTATCATTATATTTTTAATGCCTACTAATTTTTCAATGAAATACTTATACCATCTTTATTCTAATATTCTATAATATATTGTATGTACTAACAACTACAACTAAAAAAAGGTTGTTCAAGCCTGGACATCATGGTTTCGTAATTTTTTTAAAAAAATGGCTCTTTCTTACGAAAAGGTTCTCGACCCCTGCGCTCAGAACATTATTTTCATTACCATTATATTTTAACAATTATTATATTAATTACAGTACATAAAAAATGACTAGGTATCAAAGGTGCAGTATATTATGTATTTGCATTACTACCTATTTACAATATATATAATATAATATGACATTAAAATACCTACCTTAATAATATAATTAATATTATTATAACCTATTTCGTATTAGAGTTTATAAACTGAGTCCAAAACATCTTTTTTTGTGGTAACAAAATCCCGGTTTCTAAAAAAGTTTATGCAGTTCCCCAAATAGCACATTACCCTTCTCTCTTTTACAAGTTTAGGGCTGTCCATGTTAGAAGGTGTGGTAATTCAATGTATATATTTTTTTTTACTCATAATTTATAATTCATCATCCTGTTATCTAAATAAATGTCTTCTTCTATTGTTATTTTCTTTTTTAAAATATTTGTTACGTATTTCTATGTATGTTTTTATTTTATATTTGAATGTCTTTAAGTACATTAATTAAATTATAGGTGTTTGGAGAACAATTAATTACCATTCCATTAAACAACTGGAAATCACTAATTGGTTTGTCTAGAATATAGACTTTTTTTTTTATGTATATCGCCGATATCTGTATATTGTTTTTTGAAAAATTAAATTATATTATTACTTGGACTCAAATAACTTAATATGTTAAAGTTATCCGGACTTAGTTTAACTTTAAATAATATTCACCCAATTATTTGGCACTCTATACTAGCCCCTTTAGTATATAATATATGCCATATATGGGCACATTTGATTATTATGTCTTAAGCCAAATATGTAAAAAATACAGTTTATGACCTAAACTTTAAATTAATAACCTATCCATATTACTATAGTATACGTTATAATAATTATTTATATACGCATCATAAAAGTGTAATTATATTCAATAACAAACAGAAAGTTTTGCTATAACTATTCTAAGAATTTCTAATATACAAAACTATTAGACAAAACTAAAATAAAAATTAAATAATATATTCGACATCACATACCCTTTGAAATCAAATATCACTCATCTTTGAATTAGAAGTCCAAATATTGCCGTTAGATAGATGTGTCCCTACTGCAGATAGTTGTAGAGTGAGAGTGTGTCTACTCTGTAGCCGTTTACTGTTTACACTATAATAATATGACATTAAAATATATTAATATCAACAAGTCTTCTTTACACTATTTATTTTTGCCTTAAAAGTTGTAATATCACACAATAAATTGATAAATCAAGTATTAATTTCATCTACGAAATATCTAACGAAAAAACATTTTTGGGAATGTGGAATCTTCACAACTTAGATTTTTTTTTATTTCAGTACCTAGTACAATCAGGCAATTTTTATAATGAAATGAAATTGGTTTTCAGAAAACACAATTGCAAAAATTGCATTTACCTATGACAGACATTTATGTATTATATTTGCAATATTATAACATTAAACATTTTATACTATTACTAAAAGTTACATTTAGACTTAAACCAGATCATACACCATTTTTGACCTCTTACTATTATTATATTCTATATTGGAAATAAAACAAAAGTTTCATTTTGACAACTATATACACGAAATGGATCTCAACTGTTTAGAGTTTTTTACATACTGACTGTAGAGATTTTTAATATACGTAGGGGTTATCAGGGTTTTATATAGATTTAAATTTAATAAGTTCTATTCAACAACAAAATGTTGAATATTACACAGTTTAATAAGAAGGAAAATAGCAAGTAAAAACTAAAAATATTATAAGACTTAATACTATCATATTATTAGTTTCCATACAAATTCATTTTCAGGAAAAATAAACAGACGAAGAACACGGTTGTATAATAATAGGGCTTGATGATTTCTAATTTCTATATTTATAATACAAACTCCTAAAAAACAAGTCAAGCGTTATAAAGAAAATTGCAAAAGTGTTAATATAACTATATTAACCACAGATGATTAGTCAATGATGACCAATGATCAAGCTACATCGGAAGACAGTGATTTTCTCCAGCTCCATATCTATGTGAGTTCTTTTTATTTCTAACAAAAATACGATACCCTTTACCTAAAGTAACTTTTAAATTACAAGTCTATAGAATACTAGAAATTATTTACTTGTAAAATATAGCCAACCATATTTATAAAGGTTTTCAAGCATAATGAACATTAAAAAAAAATTGTTTGATTTTGAAGAAATCACAAATGTGAAGCAAAATCATTTCTTAATATTATTGAATAAGTAATAATATAATACAAATAATTTAATGAATGATATAAATCATACTTTATATAACACAAATACTAAATTTGATATTATGCTGCATCATATTATAAATAAAAACTCTGTTTAATTTAAACTTATAGGTATTTAAAAACTGTAAAATATAGATAATTTAAATAAATTCTGTACAGTAAAAAAGTATATCATATTGAAACTGTTCTAATAACCGAACGGTTTTCAAAAATAAGTAAAAGTTTTAATAATCTATAGTCTTTTCGTTTGACTTAGTCAACAGATTGTATATTATCTGTAAGACACACATCACAGCTGAACCGTATGCAAATACTCTGAACAACCAAACTCCTCCGTAAAAGTCGTATATATGTGAAGCTAGCACACCACCTAATGATAAACCTGTAAGAAATAAAACATTTAGTAAAACAACAATAACATTTATAATTTCCGTCTGTAAAAAAAAACTTATGGTATTAGCTTTTAAAATTCAAAATTTAGCTAAAAAATAATATTTGAAACCATACTTTATTTTGTGAAAATTTGACCCTTAAAAGTTATTAGGTTTATAAAAATTAAAACGTGACCATGAATCTACCTTTAAACATTGATGTTTGAATTATGATAAATCTTGTATTAAATTGTCAAACTTTTCGATTCAGATATATTTATTAGAATAAATAAAAAAAACTTGTTAAGCCAAAAGATTTGTTGTATGATGTATAAACGTTATTTGTTTAGAAAATTTGAATACAAAATATTTAATGAAAATTCGAATTAGGTGTCTTCAGTTATTTTTTTTCTGAATTAAAATCAAAAAAATCTTTGATTGATGTACATTTAAATGAAATAGATTATATTTACCGATGCAATCGAAAAGTCCTACAAGTCCCAAGACTGTGTGGTGTGCACTTGGTGGCGAGATCCTTCTGGAGTATGATACCATCACTGCACGGCCCAATGCGTATGCCATGCCGTTTAGGATTTCGATCAACAGCACCCAGACGGGATTCTCCATGTTGGAATAAAAAAAAAATCGAACGGTAAATGCGAACAGAACCAGTGACATGCAGTGCTTATGTCCTATGCGTTTTATTATCCAACCGGAACAGAAGAAAATCGGCATTTCGCCGCCGAAACTCTGGAGGCCCTGAGAAACACCCTGTAGCGTTTTTATCCACGCTACTTGGTGACATTGGTATTCCGAAGCCACGTCTTCTAGGTACCTGCAAGTAGTGTCACAAGTAACATAATATTATATTCGTCGTACAGCCGTTGTTTTAATGTGGGTCACACATAATGCCAATTAAAGTGGGACAATAATTGTAAATTGCGCTCAATACATATCATACATAAGGTATGAATTTCTGCATGTATTGCACTCCGTATTTTTATTTTAGGATGAATGTAAGCTCATCCGATTTTCATGAGCTGTAAATTCTCCCAAACTTTCATATTATACCACTCCATAATTCAGTATTACACTTAAACTCTCCCGATCTTGTAATAACTTTGTTTATACATTATAATTTATTATTGCACCCATCATTATAATTTAATGTTTAAAATAATATGAACTAAGGTACACATTTTTAAAATTTAATGAACATTTGGATTTCTTTTTAAAATAGTAAATTACCTATATAAATTAAATTAGACAATACAAGTTATAAAAATAATAATATAAATCGATTTCAAATTAAATTAACATTCAAATTAAAATTGTATAATAATACCTATATGAACATACAGATTCAATATAATTTAAGGTTTCTCATGTTTGGTCTGTATAGTCTGTAATTGTTTGCAAAATAATATTAAAACAACTCGGGATAATTGACATATTATTTCCATCAGGTACATAAAAATAAGTCCCGGGATAGTTTACTATCAGGGCAGTTTACTAGTCTTAAAAATTGGAGGGTTTACCACTCTTCTTTTTTAGCAGAATATTATATTATGTTATTTATTTATCATTACGAACTCAAGGACCCCTTTATGCGTTACCCCCCTGCATTTTTTAACATAAAAGTAACAGTCCAATAACAATGAAAATAATAGTACATTATGTAATTATATATGAACTTATGATAGCCATTTAGCATATTATCCGAAGCCCGAAGGGCATCACCGAGAAAATTGGTTAGCTCCAAAAAATTTTTTTTTCTTTGGTTAAGATGAAAAATTAAACGTACACATTTTGTACCTATGTTTAAAACTTAATATAAAATTAGGGTCTAAAAATATTTTTTTTTTACCTACCGTTACATTTATAGTGTTAAATTATTTTTGAAATTTGCACATCACTGATATTATAGTGATAGGACGTAATATTTACATACAGATGAGCACTACAACTTATATCATTTTTTCGTTATATAATAATTAATAAACAATGATTTTTTTCACGCGTTGCCTTTTTTTTATAAATCGTATTCTGAAATTTATAATACTCGTCTATACTATGTATATTTATTTGTAAGTTAATATTTAATTCAAACTGAATAATTCAATTACATAAATATACTATGTGCAGTATGAATACATATTACTTTTTTCAAAGTATAAATCAAAAAATGCCGGTTGCAATTTCCTATAATATTTTCACTACCTTTACACCGTTAGCGCAATTTACAATCGTCCGTTTTATTCTGGTTAATAGTGTGACAATATCAGATTCGACCTACCAAAAAAGGTAACTCATCGTCATCGAGCTGTAAACGCCCAGCAATAGAATCCAAACAAAAAAACTTATAACGTGAAGTTTCGCAAACAATTTAAAAACATTTTGAAACGTGTCTTGTGACACTTTGAACTCGACGACCTACGTATCCAAACAATAATTACTATTAATGACAACATATAATAAGACCGAGTTAATGTATACCGTACTGGGATGTTGGAAGCAACAAATAAATTCAAAATCATAAACGATAATATTAAATAGGATATGGGTGTGTAGTCTTTTTGCACTTTGTCGTAGCTGAAATAGTCCACAAGCCAACCGCTAAGCATTGTAACGGATCCCCATCCAATGGACGTCCAGCATCTTTGTTTTCCAAAATCGTTTGGTTTGTCTTCTGAAGACGAACAGAAAAACATGGTAAATGTACAATAAGGTTCGACTTTGCATAGTTTTTTATTGCAAAGACTTACCTAAGATATCAAAACAAATTGGATCTTGTATAGCCCATATTCCCGATTGGCTGATCCAAAATATACACAATAATAAAAAAAACTCCCAAAATTCAGGCATAGAAATTATCATGTTTTGAGATTTTGGTGCCGCTGCCAATTCCATAATCATTGGACTGGGACAGTATATTTGACAAGGCATTTTGGTTGGATGATGACAAACTGGAGACATTATTCGACTATGATTTATATCAACGTATTGAACTCGAAAATTATAGGAACCATACTATTGATATGATCATAATTTAAAATAAATAATAATATTTCCGATGATTTTATTTGTATTTATTACCCGTTCAGTATTGGAGTTATGCAAATGAATTGATATTAGCAAATCGGTTATTTTAGTTTCCAAACTTCCGACATTACTAGAGTTTAAGTCCAGTCCATTTGTCGATGTTGAGAACATTTCAGAAAACAATATTTCATCATTATTACAGTTTAACTGAAAAAATATTGATTAAAATTAATAATATTTTTATGCTGACAACTAAAAATTGAGTTTTTTTTAAAAAAAAACCTCTAAACATTTGAAATTGCATCATGCATATTATAAATTATATAAGTAATTATTCAAAAAGTATTAATGATTTTGAAAATATTTTTTTTACATGATTTCAAGTCATTACAAAACTTTTGTTCTTATTAAACAATTATTAATTCAGTGTTAAACAATTAATTTGTTTATCATTTTTGAATACAACATACAGTTTTAATTTCATTTATGGAACCAAATATGTTTTTAAGTATTCTGATACATAAAATGGAATTATATGACTATATGAGTAATTAAAGCTTATATGAGAGGAGTTGAGTGGTACCCTATTACCCCTCA
Source organism: Myzus persicae (assembly GCF_001856785.1). NCBI lineage: Eukaryota > Metazoa > Arthropoda > Insecta > Hemiptera > Aphididae > Myzus > Myzus persicae. Next base: position 42,493 of record NW_019104187.1, read on the forward strand.
AAATGTTGGTCCAAATCCTAAATTCGATTTTATGCATCGAAATATATAGAGAAATATGCTGCTTTGAAATATAAAATTAAAACTTTGTGTTGTCATTCAAAAAAGTAAAAAATGTTAAGGATTAAAAATATTAAAAAATACATTTTTTTTTAATTACTTACTAGAAACCAAGTACAATTTTTTTTTTTCAAAAATATTTATTACTTTTTGAAATAATAAGTGTTCGATAATATAAAAAATCATCAGGTATATTATTACGTGGGCCATCTGTTTCTTAAGGATATGTCAGTACATCGAAAAATTAAACAAATATTATACTTTACAGATCCTACAAATGACAAAACCAAACATTTTTTTTTAATATTCTTTATATCTAAATACCTTGCAATTGACCAACCTCTCTCCGTTGTTTCCCATTAGTATTTTTTGATCACAGTCTGAAAGTTTATTAGTGTGGTCGAAATATATTTTTACATTCGTTATGTTTGTACCACAATCCAGCTCTATGGACGTCTCTAAAGATAGCCTGGACACAAACATAAGAAAGAACGCAGAGATACCAGTCGTAAATATGAACACCATGAAAATGTATTTCTTTACAGGGAAATTATCGACAATGGCACCAACTACAGGTTTCGCTAACATTGATATGATAAAGAGGCTCATCATTATGTATCCAACAGTAATTTTTGAATATCCCAATTGCTTGGCATACGTTGAACCGTAACTCAGGATTGTCGCTATACCTGTAAATAAATAAAAACATATAGATTCGCGTTATATCAAAAATATGATGCCCAAGTCAGGCATAATGTACGGCCTAAGATTAGTGTTGTACAAGTGTGAAATAATAAAAGGTCATGAAAAAACGATACGATTCAAAACCATTATTATTCAAAAGTTTGTAAAGTTCTGTTGTACCAACATTAGGTGTCAGTAGAAGTCATAATTGTGATGGGTGTGAATTTCATGGTATAAAAACATTGTATACTTTAATGCAAACAACGACTGTGAACGATGACAGTCGGTCAGCCTATAATATTATACAAAGTATATTTTATGATATTATTGCGATTAAAGTAATTTATTTTATTATTAGGCATTAGTACTACAGTAAGTTAAATTAATATTCATCGTGCGTATTAATTATAATAATACCTATATTTAATTTAGAAATTTCAAGTAGCCGCGAAAAATATTTTTAGTTACACCAAAAAAACTAAATCAGACAAAAACTGTTTTACTTAAAAATCCCCGTTTTTCCTTAATTTTTTGTTCGCTTTTGCCGGTGTTTTTGAAATCTACTGTTAATTTTCAAATTTAACGTCGCAAAAGTACCAACTAGATCCTTCTAATCAGACAAGATGCTGAAGTTGAAAATCAGAGCATGAAAAAGTGAAACACGCACATCATTTTAAAATCAATGCATTAATCGCTCCGCTCAGAACCCAAAATGTATAAGCGTTTTAACGATATAGAAATAAAATTAATCTTTTCGATCAATTTACCTATTGTTATGGTATTTATATTATGACATGAGACATTTTAGGATAAATTTAAAGTGTATACATATGTACTTATAATTATTATATTATTTATTATTTATATGTTTTTAGATTAAGTGTGGGTACACTCATTAGTGTGTTTTATATTATAAAGTAAGTAAAATGTAATTAAAATTAAAATTTTTTTAATATATACTGTGCTTATTATATAAGGCGTAAACGTCAATAATAAGTTATTGAAAAAAAAACAATTTTTTAACAAAAGTTATTTAATTTATCACATTTTTCCATTACATGCACATTGACAATGTGACATTGTATAATTCTAAACCATCAAAAACCGTACCTACCATATTTCATTAATTGACGGTACAACAATAATATTGTATAATCATAGTTACATTAAATATAACAACGTTGGAAAAAAAATATTAACTATAAATCATATTTTACCAGTTTCACGTGATACATTTAAGGGTGAAAAAATAACTAACAAATTGAAATAATTAAAACATCACATGTTTATCATAATAATAATTTTTGAATACTTACATCCCGAGTAAAGGAAATAATGCATTTTCATTAGTAGAAGCTTTTTATTGACACTTATCAACCACATCTTGGAGCGTTAATTCAAATTGATATCCTGTTTAATGAACACAAAAACAACCATTACATAATTTATTATATTTTAATAGATGATTTAACAATTATAAATTAATAGTTGTAAAAAACAAAAAAGGTCAGTACTATTTCATATGTGATTATATAATTAAATAGTAGGAATTAATATTATTATGATTGAATGTTGAAAATAATGTACTGTATATGAACTGTAAGTAGGTAATAAAAAGTTATTAATAACGAAAAAATGTTCACATTCGTCAGATAATGAAATTGATGTCGGGACTTGGCCATAAAATCAGCATTATATAGTGATAATATTCTATTACTATAGGTAGGTAAAAAAATATCATAATACAAATATTATAATTTTATCACTTCGTACATGATAATTATATAAATGTTCAGTAGTTACCTATGTTATTATAATAATTATTAATACAATAAACAAATAAAACAAGTATTAATGTTTTAAGTCCATGGTCAATATGTAAACCTAATTATCTATTTTTAAATTGTTCAATTTAAATTGATTATCTTAGTTTTAACATTGATTATTGCAAATGCAACTGCTCTATAAACACTAGTATATTTAAAAAAAAGTTTATTTTGCTCCCACCCCGTTAATGGGGTCATTTTCAACCAACGAATGAAAAAATCAATCAACTCTGAATGGACTTTTATCAAAAATGAATTAGGTAACCTGGGTTGTCACAATATTTTTAACTAACCAAAATTGCTTTCTTTATTTTTTTTTACACTAATTGTACATTCAATCGCATAAAAGCGGAAATCTCTAAAAAAAATTTTATAAAAATAGTAGGTAAATTAACAATAATATTAAATAGGACATTACTTTTGACTTGATGCGCAGCGAATCTTCTTAGGTATTTAGATGCTTTTCGGTGCAGTTTGACTGCGCCACGTGTCGGTATGTATTCCAAGTAAATCAAACCACATAGAATTTTTATTTTTTAACACCATAGTATCGCAGGAACATTCCTTTCTTAGATTCGAGCAATATTATTATCGCAATGAAGTTATCAAGACGTGATTACCTAATTACGAAAACAGGTACACTACAATCTACTACGGTTCGTTTTTCAATAGTATTTTGTTTGTTCTTATTTTTTGCAATTTTTAAAAGCTCTTATCGAATGAATTAATATTACATAAGCGAAGGTTAACGATAAATTTAGTTTCCTTCTCCATTTCAGAAACCATATTGTAATGTAGATTATCGAAACATTTTTACTTGTATAATTGGATGGCAATGGTGATTTAGTTTTTTATTTTTTTGAAATACTTTCCTTTTTACTCTGCATTGAGTTTGATACATTTAATATTTTAATATCTTAATATTATATTATGAAAAAAGTAGAAACTATTTTTTATATTTTTTGATAATACACCAGACAAATATTTTATAATTATCTATAAACATAATATAAATACATTGGGTACTATACAGGTAATTCATTCCTTAATAAATGAGGCAAAACCATTAAAATATGGACATTTCTTGATTTCTCAGTGTTGAGACTGTCGGTTATTAAATTTGTTTTCGTAACCCACACATGAAAATTAAATTATTAATACTAACGAAATAATAATGATTACTAGTGGGGCGGCCTCAGTCATTAACGTGTTCTGAGCTCAAGAATCGGTCGTCGTCGTCGATAGTTCCCGGATGGATGACCACGCAAGTTTTTAGTGACGAATCGTCGCCCCACATACACGTGTTCTCGACCAACCGTAACCCGCTACACAAATGCTAATGTACGTCATAGTGGCCGATGCTTAAGATTAATAAAAAAAATATATATTTAATAGCATTACAATATTTGTATAGTGTATTTTTTAAGAATTCATACTATAGTTATTAAGACTCAGTATGTTTGACACTCATAGTTTATTTTATCATATTGTGGTAATTCAAATCTGCGAAAGATATTTGTGTTTTAAATATATATGATTATGGTATAATACTACTATACTGATAATTCATAGTTTATATTAATTTGTATCAATAACTATAATTATTTATCATATTATAACGATGTAGTTATTATAATAAGAATATATTTTATACAGCGATTCTGAGCAGACCTAACTCAATTCGTCAGATAATCGTGGTTAATAAAATATGAACAGCCAAATAGACATTATTATAAGTATAAGTGTATAACCTACATTTTTTCAACTATTGTTTTTAACATACGAGTATAAATTCCAGACGTTCTTAAATTAGCAATAAATTACTGTTTTAATAATACGATAAAGCTACTTAACACGTACCTACTTACTATTTGTTAAGTTATAGGTAGATATCATGTGCATTGAAAGTTAATGTTCTAGATGAGTGATTCCCAAACTATGCACCTCTTTACCCTAAGAACACCACGAGCATTGTCCATGGGCACCACGGTTCATTTCTTAATTGCAAATATTTACAAATGTTACAAATTGAATTTTAAAAAAAATATAAATCATGATTTTTGGTTTACACTACAACTTAAACCAAATACCACAATCGTCTCAATACGCAAAACCTGACCTCCAGTTGTTAAAAATAAAACCTGACATTTCCAAGCGTTGCAAACATTAGCAGAAATTTAAATTGTATTAGTTATAATGTTACAATATTTAGGTTTGAAATAATTTTTCTCTTTAAAAATATTATTTATCATGAATTCGTATAGGTATAAAAATTAACTGTAAGTCGGATGCGTATCTAATTACTTATTCTTAGAATGTTTATTTATTGTAGTACCCATAGCTATGTTCAATAAAATTATAAAATTAGAGTATCGAATGATTAGTGTTAATTTAATATTTATGTTTCTCAGCAGGAAACTATGGCTAAATATGGTTCAAAAAAGATCACCTCTGGAAAAAAAGTTTGAGAACCGCTGTCTTAGTTCATTTCATACTGTTCATACTTTAAAATCATAGATAATTATTAAAGAACAGATAGCCATGACGTTTATCACATGAAAATAGGTAATGTTTAATATTAATCATATACATAATATGTCATTATATTATTATCAGGAAAGATACACAATATGTGAATTTAATGTGACCATATGGATCTATATAAATCTGCGGACTTATCAAAAAGATTATAACTTAGCGTAATTGAGTCAAATCATCTGTCTCACTCTCAGACATGTTGGCTTTAATGTACTACACGTACTATATCTTTAATTCCTGGTTTATTCCATTATATGTCTATGTTATTATTATTTCATAAATAATTTATGATGAATAATTTGCTGCCTAAAAGCAAAATACTCTATTTTGATACAAAAAAAAAAAATGTAACACAGTAAGTATTGACCTAACCTAAGAAGTAAGATTAATATTAATTAATAACAAGCTTGTGAACGTTTTGACTCTGATTTTAATAACTAAAAGTAGCATTTGATATGGTGTATAGGTATCAACATAAACTAGGTATCTAACATACCTATAGACAAATATAACACAAATATTCATAATCAATTATTTTTGCAACTTCCTAATAAAATATATTATACAAAGAAAATTAGCTGTATAGCAATACTATAACTATAAGTTATAACTATCCAGTGTTGGGTAAATTACTTTTGAAAAGTAATGAAAACATGTTACTACTTACAATATATGTTTATATTTTTACGTTCTCGTTACACGACATAATTTTTATCACGTTACGTTATTTTTCGTTCAAAAATTAGTTTTAATAGTGAATAAATTGAATTAATTTTTAATTTTTCTCGAATATCTTAGCCTCTATAGTTTTGTCTTACAATAATAACTTGTTTTAATAACGTGCAGGAAAACAACACGTTACTTCATAGAAATTACTTTTGAAAAGTAATTTCGTTACAATTACGTTAATTTAAATAAAATATAACGAAATTACAGCAAAAGTGATTTAGAAGAAATTAGAGCAACAGATGATATTATGTATTAATAATTTAAAATAAAATAATTATTTATCAATCAATAAATAGTCAAAAGTATTTGGTTATCGTATTGGATAATATGTGTCTACTTATGAACAAAATAATCGACCATTTATGATAAATTAAGTGTTAAAGAACTTTCAATAAAAAAAATCCCATCTTAACTGCTAAATACTGAACAAATACAAGTAGTAATAAACTATGTAATGTTATAACCATAGGTAAAGTAAGATCTACCCGATTGTAAGTATAATTGATATTGAAAATATTTAATACATACTAAGTGCTGTTAACAGTAAATTATTGTTACCCTATAAAATGAATAAAACTCACTTAACTAGTTTTCTTATCACTTACCCATTAATGGTACCTATAGATAGGTATTATACAATATTATAATCACATAGTCATCCGAACAAACTTACTCAACAATAATAATTAAAAATGTTCATGGGTTATTCTTTTTAGCAACAATTATTTTTAACATATTTTATACATCTGACCAACCTTTATTATACGCAGAACTCACTTGTAGCTTACTATGCCGACGACACACCTATCATAATATTATTATTGATATATTATTATGTTAATAGAGAACAGTGAACACTCTCAGGGACCATTGAATGTACACTAATGAATTGTTTTTTCTTATTAATTTACAGCGTTATCGGAATGATTTCACACCTGCAATATTTATCACTGTCTAGCGTCTGGCGTCTGCACTATTGGACTATCGAAACACTGTGTGTCTAACTATAATAGATATATGACAATATCATATAGTAATATTATATTATAGGTCATAGGTGCCTACCTACAATAAGAATTTGACGAATAATGTTAAAAATAATCTGCAATGTTAAGATAAGACTTTTCTTAGTTATTTTTTTTAAACAAGTGGACAAGAATAAAAAAAAATGTACATGGACAAGAACCGTGTGTAACAACATCATTAAGAGCGGCTGTAAGACACCTCGCAGTGGTGCAGGCTGTCTTGACGATAAAATACAATAATCTATATAATAATATTATTATCTATATGTTATCTAACCCTACCATCTCTCACTGCCATACAATAATGTATTGAGTAAACTAGTAAACAAAAATCGCCCTCTATATTATGTTATTCCGCTTTCCATACACTCATTGGTTGTCTAGTAATATAAAGCCTATGACTTTATTTTTGGTGCTATAAAACCGAACTGCAGTGGCGTAGTAACTAGTTTGTAAGTGGTACAAAGCACTGTTGAGTGGAAAGGGGTGATACTGGCATACTGCTATTATACTAAACTACTAAAGTCTTATTCGTTATTTTAACATATCAATTCGAATAATGGATATTTTAATAGCGTGTAACTAAATGAAACGGAACGATGGTTGATTTTACAATTAAGTATTTTATGAGTGTGTCTGTTTAGTACCTAGAAAAAATTCTATGATTTCTTATGTATTTACTGGTAGGAAGTAAAACTAGTTGGTAAAAAAGTTTGGTCAATAGTAAAAAATAGACAGTTTTTGTTCAATTATTTTTCGTATAAATCGAAATTAAAACAAAATTCATCGTAATCACGACGTCATGTAAAAATTATTTTTAGCTAAACAATTCATAACATTCTTAATTTTAATTTTTAATGTAATTCATAATCTAAAGAAATAATTTCGCAAAATTGTCATAGATTATTATCTAGTTCTATTATATTCAGTAATATTTTTTTTTATTATTCATACTAAGTACATCGATTTTAAAGTTATTTTATTTTATTTTTTTGATAATTATGTATGTTTTTAAATTTTTTGTTTCTTTGTACATGATACGCAGTTAAAATATTAAGTATAATTATAGTAACATTATTAATCAATCATTCAATATTAGTATTTTTTTTTTTTTTGGTGAGAAAGTGAACTTAAAATTAAATTTTTTAGTAGTTTTCAAGGTTAGGTTAGGTATTATTTGGAGCTACTTACGAACATTTTCAATTTTTAATTTTTTTAGTTTTTTTCTTCTATAAATGTCCATAAAGTGAGGGTGTCCACACTGGTGGGCCTCCCTCCTCGCGCCATTTCACGTTATGTTCCTTATATTTTATAAAATTTCCTTATTGTATTGTATATAAATATTAGAGAATATACTCTATTGTATCAAATAAATGAAAAAAAAAATGTCGATAAAATGTTTATGCTGGTTCAAAAAACTCGAAGACTTTTGATATATTGTTTGAGTATAAATTTAAAAATATTAAAAATACATATTTAGTATTTTGTTTTATAAACATTTAAAGTTAAAATTTTGAAAATATTTATCAAATTGATAATGCACAAATTATTTTTGATCTAAATATTTATAAAATTTTCAAATTGTATAGCTATGAGGTTCAAAAATTTAAAACAAAGTTGCACACAAGTATTTAATTCTGTATAAAAAACTCCAAAAATATATAAGCAGTTTTTTTTTATAGCTATTTTATGTTAAAATTTGGTCGAAATTACATATTATTAAATAACCAAGAATAATGATACAAGTTACTTAATACTTTGTTGTAATTATAAAATGTTATTCATGTGTACCTACTTGAAACTTTGAAAGTATATTGTTATATATTGTACACACAATGACTTTTCAAGTGTAATTAATTTAACCTACTGCATAGAAATAATGTTCGATAAATATTACTTTAATAACAATAACATCATCAAATACACTAAATTACTATGCAATATTACAGGCTGACAGACGGTCTCGCTCAGAATCGTTTTCCGTATAAAATGATTTTCTAATATTGAACACCATCCATCAGCGAGCCTCTTAAGACCTACTGTACAACAAAGCCACATCTACTTACCCGTTATTTTAAATATTTGAAATTTATACGTTTAGTTGGATTTAATAAAGAACCTAACTAATATTTTTCTGGCCGATACAAAATCAATAAAACATTGTTGCGATAGATATTTTGGTTGGCATGATATATTTTGTCTATCGAAGATTATTATTCTATACCAGTCATCATTTATACTTTCTTAGTTTTTATTATATTTCTTACCAGTCATATTTTAAACTTTTTAAGTTCTTATTAATATCTTCATATTATATTTTTACATTATAAAAAATGACATCTAAAAATCAAAACTTACCGCAGTCGTCGAGAAGCGAAGCTATGCAGACGGTTTTTGAGAATCTCCGAGCAAGCCAATTTCGCATTCCGACTTCAACGACGATTGGAGCTAGGCCGGCGCGGGCGACGAGAAGACATAAGTCGGTGCCAAACAAATCATCAGTGGGCCACCGACAGTCTGCAGGCAGTGACATCATCGTCCGTAAGCCTTTGGTAGTCACGCGACCCAGTCCCCGTTACGTGTCCGACGCCGAAGTGTTCGGCCTCAATGAGAGGCCACCCAGCCCACCCGAACGCAAAATTTTCGTAGCCAATTACGCGGGGCCGAAGTTTCGGTACTATATGTCGCTGGTCGACGAGGCAATAAATTCAAACGGAGAGGCTAAACCGAAGGCCATCGAAGATACTTGTAAGTGCAAGCCGGAGCCGGAACTCGACACAAATTCGCCGGACGTAAGGGAGCAGAACGAACTCGAAGGCAGTCCGAAACTGTGGCGATGTTCTTCGGCCCCAAACATTCACATAATTTTTGGACTGGTCGGCAACCCGGAATCGGATACCAGTTGTAGTGAAGTAGCAAATGAGGAAGTAGCCCTGGTCAGCGTTCAAACCAAACGGCGTCGCAATATATGGACCAGGACGAAGCGATTCTTCCGGCGCATATTTTACTGCGCCGTTTAGAGTAACTTATATTTTATAGCTGTATGTTTTTTCTCCACCACCAGTCAACCAGTTCCGCAAACATGCCAACAAGACCGATAACAAGTAAATCATGATTAGTAATTACTAAAAACACGTTAACATTTTAAGAGGACGCTACACCCGCATGTGCAGTCTCCGTCTTACAAATGTTGAACATAGCAAAACAATGTTTTGCACGGGAAAGAACCGAGAAAGCTACAATCATAATTAAGAAACAAAATTTTCACCACATAAAAAGGAGAACTTTGGCTGTGCAATATCGTTTTTATTTTTTCGATATCACTTATATGAAAAAAGTTATTATTGTTTCAAAATACATTTGTTTTTGTATTTTTCAAACTTGAATAACTTTTTTTGTACTTCCGATATCGAAAATATAAAAACGATATTGCACAGCCAACGTTCTCCTTTTTATGTGGTGAAAATTTCGTTTCTTAATTATGACTGTAGCTTTCTCGGTTCTTTCCCGCGCAAAATATGTTTTTGCTATGTTCTACGTTTGTAAGACGGAGATAACACATGCGGGTGTAGCGTCCTCTTAAGGCATCGTACAATACTGAGCGTTTCTTTACGCGGCAGCGCTCAAAGGGGGTTCAATATTTTATTTTAAGATCATTTCTGGGGAAATGTAAAAGTCATGTTCAAAATTGAAACAGGTTTCCAAAAAAATAAATAGTTTTTAATTTTTTTTTTTTTTTGTTCTATACAGAGAGCTTACATTAAAGAGTGCAGAAGCACAAAATGTTTTATAATTAAGTAATTTATTTGGTTTTTATTCCAATTATTCACATTTTAATTGGAATGCCCGGAGGATATATTTATCAAAAACTGGGGTATTGTCCATATACTTAAATTCATTTACAAAATTAATTTTTATCTCTTTATTTTAATGTTTTCATATTAATTTACTTATTAATAAACATTAATATTAGATAGAGAATGTAAATTATTAATGAGCAATATGAAAATAATTTAAATGTCTGACTTAATTTATATGTTTGTTTAAAAGTTCCACTGACTAAACCACAAATAGGTACAGGAAAATGAAAAGAAAAGAAATTATAATAATAATGATTGTATTCACATATTTTAACATAAAGATATTGAAAATTACAATGAAATTCATAATTCTATTTTCTAAAATTGGGAAAACTGCAATAACAAGTTAGTTGACCAGCAAGTCATTTTTTATCAAAAATACAATAGTAGATTGCACATTTTATAAAATGCTTTGCAAAATTCTAACCAGTTAATTACTGATATTTTTTTATATTTGTACTAAAACATTGACATAAAACCATAATTTTTCTGTAATTCAGTGTACTATATAGGTATATCAAGCAAACAAAAAAATACGATTCTTATATTAATTGTAATATATAAATAGAATATATTTATAAGTGTCTACAATTACGAAGATTAAATATATATATATATATATATATTTATTACCGTAATTTATTGATGTACTAGGTAGTTATATCGTTTTTGCGACAATAATTTGTCTAAATAGGTACTTTTTTTTAATAACTATATAATATATTATATTTATATTGCAATTAGTACAATACTCATAGTTAATTGTATTACTATCCGTATATAAAATATATATGTATAAAACCGTGTAAAAAACCGTGTCGAAATCTAATCTCATAATAATGTACTATTACAATATTGTTTATTTGTTTCATATAATATTACTTGCCGTTTTTAATCCTTAAGTCAATTATGATATAATCTTATTAGAATGGTGTTAAAAAAACATTTTAAATTATCTATAAATATAGCTACAAAATATTTCATATATTATCTTTACACACTGGTTTTTAAATTCAATATAATTTAATACAAGATTTATTTAAAAATGTGTGTTTTAACTTTTTTTTGCTTATTTTACAATAATAGTAAAAAAATTTATATCAATAAATTATTATAACATTATAAAAAATAATAATTATTCAGAAAAGTGTATGGAATTTTTATCCTTTAACTCCTTAAATTACTAGCTAGATACCGTATGATATAGTATGAAGAAAATTTTTAAAATTTACAAGAACCTATAAAAGAAAGATAAACTTATGTTTTTTTTTTAGGAAATATCAAACTCAGCAATTTGAATTTTTAACAACTTAATGTAACAGACATGTTAGTTATTTTAATTTCAAACCAACAGATTTTAATAATACTATACGGCGTTGCTCGTGTATTACATATTTAGGTATATAAAAAAAACCCTTATACCTTAATAGAGGTCCAATTTTTAAAAATCCTGTCTTAGTGCCCTCCTGCATTGCTTAAGGAACCTTTGCACAAAATGTCATGTCCCTGGAGCCTACGGTTTGGTATGGGCGTTAACGAGTGAATACAGGCGGTCTCCTATGTGTTTATAGATTAACACGCACAGCGAAGACTTAAACAGTACTTTGCACCCGAATCATTTATGCAAACACCAAGTGTTGAGGTTGAATATTTTTGTAAGTGGTTTATCTTGGAGCAAGTATAAATTACCTTTATAAATAACTTTAAGGTAAACGATTTTTTACTTCGCAAAGTTTTTAAATTCAAAATAGGCGTCACGCTGATAAATACTATTGCCCCAAAATGAACCACTTACAAAAATATTCAACCTCAACACTTGGTGTTTGCACGAATGATTCGGGTGCAAAGTACTTTTTTTAAGTCTTCGCTGTGGCTGTTAATCTATATTATACATATAAGAGACCGCCCCTATTTACTCGTCACCGACCACACCATCCATCAACTGCGTCTGAAGACTTAAGATTTTGTACACAGGTTAATTAAGCAATGTAGGAGAGCACTAAGAAATGATTTTTAAAAATTCCACCATTTAATAGGGTAAAAAGGAGTTTTTTTTATATACCTTGATATATAATAACCGGGCAACGCAGTGACGGGACAGATTACTATTTGTTGGTTTGAAATAAAAATAACTAACATGTCTGTTACATTAAGTTGTTAAAAATTAAAATCACGGAGTTTGATATTTCCTAAGAATAAAAACATAAGATTATCTTTCTTTTATACTTGTAAATTTTAAAAATTTTCTTCATACTATATCGTACGGTATCTAGATAGTAATTAAAGGAGTTGAAGAATAAAAATTCCCTATACTTTTCTGAATAATAACAACTGGATATAATGTTATAATTATTTATTGATATAAATTTTTTTACTAAAAAAACCAAAAAAAATTAAAACACACATTATTAAATAAATCTAGTATTACATTATATTGTATTTAAAAACAAGTGTGTAAAGATAATATATGAAATATTCTATAGCTATATTTATAGATAATTTAAAAGGTTCATTTAACACCATTCTAATAAGGTTAAATCAGAATTGACTTAAG